>NC_000080.6:120532444-120654944 GCF_000001635.26 Mus musculus | reverse complement strand
CAGGCAGGTGTTCTAACAGAGGAGTTCTGGGAGAGATGGAATTTATATTGATACTTGAAGGAAGCATAAGATTATGATTGAGAAGACCAGCACAGGGCTGGTCTGTAAAGGAAGCAGCTTAGTGGGGAAGGTCAGCCTTGTGTAATGTGCCTTATTCCCTGTGGGGTCACAGGACCCTGCCTGTCTTCTGTACTCTTTATCAAGTTTTCCTGTGTTTTTCTTGCCCTGTGTCCCCTGAGCTAACTCAGCTTGCAGCTGCTCTCTGGGTGTGCTAACAATGACAGTTCTGCCTCTTGTCTCTGCTGCAGATATCTTTGCCCCTAACTGAATTCCACCGCACATGGGGTTAAAGAGGTGATGTGTAGGCTCCCAATGGACACTCAAATATCCATCTAATTTTCAGCCTACCCCCATCCTGAGGTGTCCATAGCTCTCTATCTGTTTAGCTTTCCTGACTCATCCAAACCTCTCTTGTGAGAGACTTTTCTTAAAGTGTGTGTTGAAATTCATACTATAAAAGTGCCTAACCTGACTTGGGAATCTTTGTAGTGAACAATTAATTGCTTCATCTTGCATTTGTATCTGCCATTTGGTGGGCACCACTGTGTAACAAACTGTTAACAACACAGGAATCTAATGTAATATACATTTATGAAATCGTGCTGGGTAGGTCAGAAGTTTGGGTGGCCTTATTTGGTTTCTCTGCCTAGGATTTCACAAGAAAAAGCTCAAACCAAAATGTGGTGTGCTGGTCTTTTAACTAGAGGCTTTGGAGAAAAATTTGTTGCCAAGTTCATTTGGGATGAGACAGGTGTTGTGGTCTGCAAGTTACATCCCCACCCAAAGTCTTGTGTTGAAATCCTGACTCCTGAGGTGATGTGTTTTAGGGGCTTCTTTCTTTCTTTTTGCTTTGATAAAATAGTGAAAAGGGGCAACTGTTGTGTAGACCTTTCCTCTGAATTAAAACATTCTATCTGGTAGAGAGATTTGTAAGACCCAGAAAATAAACAAAAGAGGCAAAGTGCAGGACAGGCACACTAGTCTCCGGAAGGCCTTGAAACTTAAAAAATTCACAAGGGTCTTTTCTCAAGGTTACATATCTCCCTACATGTCAAGCTGCCCGAGAGTTGTACCAGTCAGCCCAGGAACACAGATTTTATGACTCGTCCCCTGCACTGAGGTGGGGGTTTTGGTGAAGTAAATGCTTTGATCTATTGTTAGTTCCTTATCTGAGGTTAATAGACCATTGTTCACCTCTTCTTAGAAGACGTCACACAGCAGCAATGTGAGAGAGTGAGGGCTCATCTTGGTTCATAGTCTGTGGGGGGCAAAGCCTATCACAGAAGAGTAGGCTTCGCAGTGAGAACTTACACTGGATAGATCAGGAGGCCAGCAGAGAGCAGAATATGCAGCAAGGCCAGGAACCTTAAGGCTTCAATCCCAACAATCCACTTCTCCCATCAGCTGCCACTTCCTGATATTTCATAAATAGCATCACTACCCAGTATGGACCAAGTATTTAAACTCATGAGCTGTGGGGTGGGGTTGGTAGAACATTTCATATCCAAACCATAATATACGGTATTAGGAGTTAAGGCCTTTCAAGTGGTAACTAGGTCATAAGGGCGGGGCTCTCATGAATGGGCTTAGTGTCCTCTTCAGAAAGGTTTGAGGGTGTGCCTTTGCCCTCTCTGTCAGGTGAGGATATAGTAATTTTCCACCTATGAGCAAGATCTGTGAGACTCTGATTCTGACATTTTGCTACAGATGTCTGAGAAGCCAAGTGGCCTATGGTGATAGACTCCCTTCTGTGATGGTGGTGGGATGGAGGTCCTGGCTTCCATGCTGGCTCTTGCTAGGCAGTCACCTGTAGATATCAGATGCTATTTGCCCTCTTTGACAGGTGAATCCTTCAGGTTAACCCCTGGTGCTTTGGATACTCTGATGTCTTATTTTGCCACAAGCCTGGGAAAACTATTTTTAAAGGGTTATATAATTAGATCAAATTTAATGAAATGATCTCCCCTTTGGTTATTTCAAAATCAACAGGGAAACTTCTTTTCCTATATGGCCACAATCTGGTATTCATGGTAGTGCCACATTCAGAAGGGAAGGCTTTACACAATGTAAAAGTCACTGGGGCCACCCTTTGTATCTACCTGCCACACCTGGCAAAGTTGTTCACTTGCTTTCTCTGGATGGGTCTTGAAGCTTTAGAGCCTGATTCTTCTTCCTGTCCATTTTCTGGTTCCTGTGTGATGATGTGGTGTCACCTGCCAGCCTCCTGCTCCTGCTGTCATGCCTTCCCTGCCTGTTCATGTCTTCAACATCATGTTAGACTATCTCTGTGAAACTACAAACCAATATAAACTCTACCTCCCATGTGGAATTTTATCACAGCAGTGAGACAGTAATAAGATGTTCACTCTAGCTTTGGTGCATTAGTGGGAGCGCAGGTAAAACTGCTACCAACCCTTTCCCTTTAGTGTTCTTGGCAACACTAACTATTGCTTTACTGGCGAGCTTTTTACTACTCCAATTGCAGAGCGCGTAGCACATGGAAAGTGTCAGGTTTCATCAGGATCAGGCTTCCCAGATATTACCAAGTGCAACCATTCATAGGCCAGAACGAGTCTGTTACTCTCTGCTGCAAGGGAAATACCACCTCAACAGTGCTGTGCAACTGCTGAAAACAGGAAGGGGAAGTTGAATTTAGTGGAAATTCAAAGTTTGGCTAGGGTATGTTTTCTCCTGCGTGTGTGTGTGTGTGTGTGTGTGTGTGTGTGTGCGTGTAGGGAGGGGGTGCATGTGCTTGATTACGATTGAGCAAGTGCCATTATACAATGGTTGTGTATTGCTGGCCACACTGCAGTTTTGATGTAAGCATTTCAAACAAACAAGTAATGAATAGTCTTTCATGAGAGAGGTGATGGGTCTTTCAGCAAACTTCTATGTGAGTCGTCAGGACACTTCCTGGGTAAAGCTGTTCTAGGATGAGAATGCCACGAATACCATGTTAGTATATAGTGTGTGTGCACATGTGTGACTGTGTGTGTGTGTGCCTGTGTCTGTGTATGTGTCTGTGAATGTGTGTGTGCATGTGTGAGTGTACATGTGTGTGCACATGTGTGATTGTGTGTGCACATGTGTGACTGTGTGTGTGTGTGCCTGTGTCTCTGTATGTGTCTGTGAATGTGTGTGTGCATGTGTGAGTGTACATGTGTGTGCACATGTGTGATTGTGTATGTGTGTGCACATGTGTGACTGTGTGTGTGAATGACCTTTGACTTTCTTTTTGGAAATTATAAAAATTGTGTAATTCTAAAATATTCAAGTTTTTTTAATATCTGTATGTTTATGGTGTATATGCACGTATACATGCATGTTCACATATACTTGGATGCAGTGTGTATATGATATACTTGCACATATATGCACATGCATGCCGAAGTTAGAAATTAGAGACACATCAGGTGTCTTTCTTGATTTTGCTCCACTTTATTTATATGAGGGTCTTTCACTGATCCTGAAGTTGGCTGACTGGGCTAGTTTAGTCTGCCAGCTCTCGATGGGCAGTCTCCATCCCTCAAGGACTGGAATTATAAAAGAGCTGTCACAACCACATAAATGCTACCCCCATTTTGCTTCTATGTGGGTGCCCCGGGGTGGGGATTCAAACTCAGTCCTAACAGTTACACACAGCACTTTAGCCATTGAACTATCTCCTTAGCCTTGTAAAACATACACATTTTTTTAAGAAATGGAAAAGAAAATACATTTTATTTCAGTTTATATTTTGAGTAATTTTATTCAGTTTTGCATTTTCAACATATATTATGATTAATTTCTTATTCAGTTAAATGATCCTTAAAAATGCCAGCTTTTCTTAGTTAGAAAACAGATCAGAAGGAGGACCAGGAGTCAGTACGACCACACTGCACAAAGAGATCCGGTGACCTCACTGGGTCCTGAAGTGAGATGAAAGTTTAAATAAAGACCCAAGGATAAGCAAGTCTGAACAGTCAGTCCAGGTGTGGCCCCACATACCTCTGACCCTTTACTAGGCTCAGACTTATCTCGCAGGGTGGTCCGGCCAATTGTTAGAATCATGGGAAATCTCTTTTCTAGGGGACAGGTTGCTCCTCTCTTTGGCATCAAGAGTCATCTTTTCTTGGAGCCCATTGTTCGACTTGACACTCAAGAGACTCTCTAGAATACATTCATTTCTACCATGCTGGTTGAGATTTCCTAGGTTTTGTTTTCCACCTCAACCTTGAGGTGAAATATGTCTATGTCACATTTCAAATAGCCAGACTCTCTAGTGACAAATTTTCCAGGTGTCTCTAAGTCTAAGGTCCTGGAGTGTAGTCACCTGGTCTGTCCTCCAAGAGCTTCCTTATGTTTCTCTCTGTAGTCACCACATGGTACCATTAGCTTGGGGGAGTCCCATCTGGGGTGCCACATGTTACCAGGGAAATCGGGGCCCTTATAGTGGTCTGTAGTCTTGTTAATAGAATAATTTAAGAACTGAGAGAGAAGAAAGCTTGAGGACAATTTTGAGGAACACTGAGAGTGGAAGCAGCAGTCTCCCAAGAAGGAGCACACCAGGTGGTGGTCCAGCCTGGAAACATACATGTAAGTAACACTACACAGACAGAATCAAGTAACACTACACACACTGATACAAATAACATTACAGACGGATACAAGTAACACTACACACACTGATACAAGTAACACTACACACACTGGTACAAGTTACACTACACAGACTGAGCAGGTTACATTTAGGGATGTATATGTAAGTACATACATACATACATGTAACAACAATTAATGAAAGAGTAATATAGTAGAAATGGCCATCTTGCCAAAAGCAATCTACAGATTCAATGCAATAACCATCAAAATTCCAAATCAACTCTTCATAGAGTCAGAAAGAGAAATTTGCAAATTCATCTGGAGTAACAAAAAAACCCAGGATATTGAAAACTATTCTCAACAATAAAAGAACTTCTGGAGGAATTACCATCCCTGACCTCAAGTTGTATTATAGAGCAATAGTGATTAAAAACTGCATGGTAGTGATACAGTGACAGACAGGTTAATCAATGGAATAGAATTGAAGACCCAAAAATGAACCCACACATCTATGGTCACTTGATCTTTGACAAAGGAGCTAAAACCATCCAGTGGAGAAAAGACAGCATTTTCAACAAATGGTGCTGGTTCAACTGGTAGTTAGCACGTAGAAGAATGCAAATCGACTCGAGCCCCGGGCTTCCTTGCCAGCAGAGTTGCCTGATACTCGCAAGGGCCCACACAGGATTCCCCACGGGATCCTAAGACCTCTGGTGAGTGGAACACAGCGCCGGCCCCAATCCAATCGCGCGGAACCTGAGACTGCGGTACATAGGGAAGCAGACTGCCCGGGCCCGACCCGGGGCAAAAGCCCCTTCCGCTCCACTAGAGCCCTGGGCTTCCTTGCCAGCAGAGTTGCCTGACACCCGCAAGGGCCCACACAGGATTCCCCACGGGATCCTAAGACCTCTGGTGAGTGGAACACAGCGCCGGCCCCAATCCAATCGCGCGGAACCTGAGACTGCGGTACATAGGGAAGCAGACTGCCCGGGCCTGACCCGGGACAAAAGCCCCTTCCGCTCCACTCGAGCCCCGGGCTTCCTTGCCAGCAGAGTTGCCTGACACCCGCAAGGGCCCACACAGGATTCCCCACGGGATCCTAAGACCTCTAGTGAGTGGAACACAACTTCTGCCAGGAGTCCGGTTCGAACACCAGATATCTGGGTACCTTCCCTGCAAGAAGAGAGCTTTCCTGCAGAGAATACTCTACCCACTGAAACCAAGGAGAGTGCTACCCTCCCAGGTCTACTTATAGAGGCTAACAGAGTCACCTGAAGTACAAGCTCTTAACAGAGACAACTATAACAGCTAGCTTCAGAGATTACCAGATGGTGAAAGGCAAACGTAAGAATCCTACTAACAGAAATCAAGACCACTCACCATCATCAGAACGCAGCACTCCCACCCCACCTAGTCCTGGGCACCCCAACACAACCGAAAATCTAGACCCAGATTTAAAAGCATTTTTCATGATGATGATAGAGGACATCAAGAAGGACTTTCATAAGTCACTTAAAGAATTACAGGAGAGCACTGCTAAAGAGTTACAGGCCCTTAGAGAAAAGCAGGAAAACACAGCCAAACAGGTAGAAGTCCTTAAAGAAAAACAGGAAAACACATCCAAACAGGTAATGGAAATGAACAAAACCATACTAGAACTAAAAAGGGAAGTAGACACAGTAAAGAAAACCCAAAGCGAGGCAACGCTGGAGATAGAAACCCTAGGAAAGAGATCTGGAACCATAGATGCGAGCATCAGCAACAGAGTACAAGAAATGGAAGAGAGAATCTCAGGTGCAGAAGATTCCATAGAGAACATCGACACAACAGTCAAAGAAAATACAAAATGCAAAAGGATCCTAACTCAAAACATCCAGGAAATCCAGGACACAATGAGAAGACCAACCTACACATAATAGGAGTGGATGAGAATGAAGATTTTCAACTCAAAGGACCAGCAAACATCTTCAACAAAATAATTGAAGAAAACTTCCCAAACATAAAGAAAGAGATGCCCATGATCATACAAGAAGCCTACAGAACTCCAAATAGACTGGACCAGAAAAGAAATTCCTCCCGACACATAATAATCAGAACAACAAATGCACTAAATAAACATAGAATATTAAAAGCAGTAAGGGAGAAAGGTCAAGTAACATATAAAGGAAGGCCTATCAGAATTACACCAGACTTTTCACCAGAGACTATGAAAGCCAGAAGAGCCTGGACAGATGTTATACAGACACTAAGAGAACACAAATGCCAGCCCAGGCTACTATACCCGGCCAAACTCTCAATTACCATAGATGGAGAAACCAAAGTATTCCACGACAAAACCAAATTCACACAATATCTTTCCACGAATCCAGCCCTTCAAAGGATAATAACAGAAAAGAAGCAATACAAGGACGGAAATCACGCCCTAGAACAACCAAGAAAGTAATCATTCAACAAACCAAAAAGAAGACAGCCACAAGAACAGAATGCCAACTCTAACAACAAAAATAAAAGGGAGCAACAATTACTTTTCCTTAATATCTCTTAATATCAATGGACTCAATTCCCCAATAAAAAGACATAGACTAACAGACTGGCTACACAAACAGGACCCAACATTCTGCTGCTTACAGGAAACCCATCTCAGGGAAAAAGACAGACACTACCTCAGAGTGAAAGGCTGGAAAACAATTTTCCAAGCAAATGGACTGAAGAAACAAGCTGGAGTAGCCATTTTAATATCGGATAAAATCGACTTCCAACCCAAAGTTATCAAAAAAGACAAGGAGGGACACTTCATACTCATCAAAGGTAAAATCCTCCAAGAGGAACTCTCAATTCTGAATATCTACGCACCAAATGCAAGGGCAGCCACATTCATTAGAGACACTTTAGTAAAGCTCAAAGCATACATTGCACCTCACACAATAATAGTGGGAGACTTCAACACACCACTTTCTTCAAAGGACAGATCGTGGAAACAGAAACTAAACAGGGACACACTGAAACTAACAGAAGTTATGAAACAAATGGACCTGACAGATATCTACAGAACATTTTATCCTAAAACAAAAGGATATACCTTCTTCTCAGCACCTCACGGGACCTTCTCCAAAATTGACCATATAATTGGTCACAAAACAGGCCTCAATAGATACAAAAATATTGAAATTGTCCCATGTATCCTATCAGACCACCATGGCCTAAGACTGATCTTCAATAACAACATAAATAATGGAAAGCCAACATTCACGTGGAAACTGAATAACACTCTTCTCAATGATACCTTGGTCAAGGAAGGAATAAAGAAAGAAATTAAAGACTTTTTAGAGTTTAATGAAAATGAAGCCACAACGTACCCAAACCTATGGGACACAATGAAAGCATTTCTAAGAGGGAAACTCATAGCGCTGAGTGCCTCCAAGAAGAAACGGGAGACAGCACATACTAGCAGCTTGACAACACATCTAAAAGCCCTAGAAAAAAAGGAAGCAAATTCACCCAAGAGGAGTAGACGGCAGGAAATAATCAAACTCAGGGGTGAAATCAACCAAGTGGAAACAAGAAGAACTATTCAAAGAATTAACCAAACGAGGAGTTGGTTCTTTGAGAAAATCAACAAGATAGATAAACCCTTAGCTAGACTCACTAAAGGGCACAGGGACAAAATCCTAATTAACAAAATCAGAAATGAAAAGGGAGACATAACAACAGATCCTGAAGAAATCCAAAACACCATCAGATCCTTCTACAAAAGGCTGTACTCAACAAAACTGGAAAACCTGGATATAATGGAAAAATTTCTAGACAGATACCAGGTACCAAAGTTAAATCAGGATCAGGTTAATGATATAAACAGTCCTATATCCCCTAAAGAAATAGAAGCAGTCATTAATAGTCTCCCAACCAAAAAAAGCCCAGGACCAAATGGGTTTAGTGCAGAGTTCTATCAGACTTTCAAAGAAGATCTAATTCCAGTTCTGCACAAACTATTCCACAAAATAGAAGCAGAAGGTACTCTACCCAATTCATTCTATGAAGCCACAGTTATTCTGATACCTAAACCACATAAAGATACAGCAAAGATAGAGAACTTCAGACCAATTTCCCTTATGAATATCGATGCAAAAATACTCAATAAAATAATTGCTAACCGAATCCAGGAGCACAGTAAAACAATCATCCATCTTGACCAACTAGGTTTTATTCCAGGAATGCAGGGATGGTTTAATATACGGAAATCTATCAACGTAATCCATTATATAAACAAACTCAAAGACAAAAACCACATGATCATCTCGTTAGATGCTGAGAAAGCATTTGACAATATCCAACACCCATTCATGATAAAAGTCTTGGAAAGATCAGGAATTCAAGGTCCATACCTAAACATGACAAAAGCAATCTACAGCAATCCAGTAGCCAACATCAAAGTAAATGGTGAGAAGCTGGAAGCAATCTCACTAAAATCAGGGAATAGACAAGGCTGCCCACTTTCTCCCTACCTTTTCAACATAGTACTTGAAGTCCTAGCCAGAGCAATTCGACAACAAAAGAAGATCAAGGGGATACAAATTGGAAAGGAAGAAGTCAAAATATCACTTTTTGCAGATGATATGATAGTATATATATGTGACCCTAAAAATTCCACCACAGAACTCCTAAACCTGATAAACAGCTTCGGTGAAGTAGCTGGATATAAAATTAACTCAAACAAGTCAATAGCCTTTCTCTACAAAAGAATAAACAGGCTGATAAAGAAATTAGGGAAACAACACCCTTCTCAATACTCACAAATAATATAAAATATCTTGGCGTGACTCTAACTAAGGAAGTGAAAGATCTGTATGCTAAAAACTTCAAGTCTCTGAAGAAAGAAATTGAAGATCTCAGAAGATGGAAAGATCTCCCATGCTCATGGATTGGTAGGATCAATATAGCAAAAATGGCTATCTTGCCAAAAGCAATCTACAGATTCATTGCAATCCCCATCAAAATTCCAACTCAATTCTTCAATGAATTAGAAAGGGCAATCGGCAGATTCATCTGGAATAACAAAAAACCTAGGATAGCGAAAACTCTTCTCAAGGATAAAAGAACCTCTGGTAGAATCACCATGCCTGACCTAAAGCTTTACTACAGAGCAATTGTGATTAAAAACTGCATGGTATTGGTATAGCCACAGACAAGTAGACCAATGGAATAGAATTGAAGACCCAGAAATGAACCCGCACACCTATGGTCACTTGATCTTTGACAAGGGAGCTAAAACAATCCAGTGGACAAAAGACAGCATTTTCAACAAATGGTGCTGGCACAACTGGTGGTTATCATGTAGAAGAATGCGAATCGATCCATTCCTATCTCCTTGTACTAAGGTCACATCTAAGTGGATCAAGGAACTCCACATAAAACCAGAGACAGTGAAACTTAGAGAGGAGAAAGTGGGGAAAAACCTTGAAGATATGGGCACAGGGGAAAAATTCCTGAATAGAACAGCAATGGCTTGTGCTGTAAGATCGAGAATAGACAAATGGGACTTCATAAAATTGCAAAGCTTTCGTAAGGCAAAAGACACTGTCAATAAGACAAAAAGACCACCAACAGATTGGGAAAGGATCTTTACCTATCCTAGATCATATAGGGGACTAATATCCAATATGTATAAAGAACTCAAGAAGGTAGACTCCAGAAAATCAAATAACCCCATTAAAAAATGGGGCTCAGAGCTAAACAAAGAATTCTTACCTGAGGAATACCGAATGGCTGAGAAGCACCTGAAAAAATATTCAACATCCTTAATCATCAGGGAAATGCAAATCAAAACAACCCTGAGATTCCATCTCACACCAGTCAGAATGGCTAAGATCAAAAATTCAGGTGACAGCAGATGCTTGTGAGGATGTGGAGAAAGAGGAACACTCCTCCATTGTTGGTGGGATTGTAAGCTTGTACAACCACTCTGGAAATCAGTCTGGTGGTTCTCCAGAAAATTGGACATAGTACTACTGGAGGATCCCTCAATACCTCTCCTGGGCATATATCCAGAAGATGTTCCAACTGGTAAGAAGGACACATGCTCCACTATGTTCATAGCACCCTTATTTATAATAGTCAGAAGCTGGAAAGGACCCAGATGTCCCTCAACAGAGGAATGGATACAGAAAATGTGGTATATTTACACAATGGAGTACTACTCAGCTATTAAAAAGAATGAATGTATGAATGTATGAAATTTCTAGACAAATGGATGGACCTGGAGGGCATCCTCTTGAGTGAGGTAACCCAATCAAGAAGAACTCACATGATATTTACTCACCGATAAGTGGATATTAGCCCAGAAACTTATATACCCAAGATATAAGATACAATTGGGAAACACATGAAATCCAAGAAGAATGAAGACCAAAGTGTGGACACTTTGCCCCTTCTTAGAAATGGGAACAAAACACCCATGGAAGGAGTTACAGAGACAAAGTTTGGAGCTGAGACAAAAGGATGGACCATCTAGAGACTGCCATATCCAGGGATCCACCCCATAATCAGCCTCCAAACGCTGACACCATTGCATACACTAGCAAGATTTTGCTGAAAGGACCCTGATATAGCTGTCTCTTGTGAGACTAGGCCGGGGCCTAGCAAACATAGAAGTGGATGCTCACAGTCAGCTATTGGATGGATCACAGGGCTCCCAATGGAGGAGCTAGAGAAAGTACCCAAGGGGCCTGCAACCATATGGGTGGAACAACATTATGAACTAACCAGTACCCCAGAGCTCTTGACTCTAACTGCATATGTATCAGAAGATGGCCTAGTCGGCCATCAGTGGAAAGAGGTTCATTGGTCATGCAAACTTTATATGCCCCAGTACAGGGGAATGCCAGGGCCAAGAAGTGGTAGTGGGTGGGTAGGGAAGTGGGGGGAGGATATGGGGACTTTTGGGGTAGCATTGGAAATGTAAATGAGGAAAATACCTAATAAAAAATAAATTAAAAAATCTCTTAATCATGTCTTCATTCATTAGGGCTATGCTGCAGTGTGACTTTAGAGAGCTAAGGGTCACCCCCACAGGGAGAGTTTGCCTCATGGTAGTCTCCAGGAATGTGCCTGGAAACCAGCAAAGAAGTGCACAGTTGCTGTCTCTGTCTGCTCATCTTACTCTGAGACGAGTTTTTCTTGCTGTAATGCTCTCTTCCAACTTTTACTGGCTCTTAGTGACCTTGAGCGTTCTTGGCTTACATTTTAAACCGAAAGCACAATTTTGCAATTTAAAAATCATTTTCTGCTGCCAGGGTGGTGCTTAGTACCAGCTTTCAGCCACTCAAGGTTTGTCTCTACTTCAGGAGACGGGAGCTCTCTGATGACTGGGCACGGGTATCCCTTTTAACCCGAGCACGCTTCAGAGCTTGCAGCTTCATGGTAATAACAAAGCTGAGACTCCCTTGGATGTGTGGTGCTCAGAGGAGCACATGGCTGAGCCAGGAGCAACCCTAATGTTGACTCAGTGTCCTGTGCATCCAAGCTGCAGCTTCAAGGACATGCTAAAGTCATGGTCACTTCTCATGGCCCTATCCTGGTCACAGATGACTTCTGCTGACCCTATGAGCACTGCGGACTACTTTAGGACTCAGTGCTTCTGTCAGGAATGTCTCCTACATCAAACAGTCACCTTCCTCTCTCTTCCTCTTCAGTCATTCTGTAGTGTGCACTGCAGCCCTGCCCTGACAACTGGGGGCTCTTTAGTTCTGTTTTTCTTATACGACTAAACACATATGCACACACACACACACACACACACACACACACACACACACACACACATATTGTCATACACATACACAGACACACACAGACTCTCACACACACATACGCTCACATACACACTCTTTCACACTCATACACTCACACACATACACTCACACAGATTCACACATAACACTCACACATAATTAATTACACAACACTCTCTCTCACACATTGTCTTTCACACACACTCATGCATAAACACTCTTCACACATATATTCACACACTTTCACACACATACACTCACATACTCTCACACACATTCTCATATACACACACACATACGTCTGTTTTTGTGTGGCAACTTGACACAAGATGAAGTTATCATAAAGGAGCCTCCCTTGAGAAAATGCCTCCTTGAGATCCAGCTGTAAGACATTTTCTCAATTAGTGATCAAGTGGGAAGGGCCCCTTGTGGGTGGTGCCATCTCTGGACTGGTAGTCTGGGTACTATAAGAGAGCAAGCTGAGCAAGCCAGGGGAAGCAAGCCAGTAAGGAACATCCCTCCATGGCCTCTGCATCAGCTCCTGCTTCCTGACCTGCTTGAGTTCCAGTCCTGACTTCCTTTGGTAATGAACAGCAATGTGGAAATGTAAGCTGAATAAACCATTTCCTCCCCAACTTGCTTCTTGGTCATGATGTTTTTTGCAGGAATAGAAACCCTGACTAAGACAGCTTTAAAACAATATTTGGCTGTTTTCAGACGTAAAGTGTGTGATTTTGAAACATTGATTTGTTACAGCACGGACAGTTAAATCTCAGGGAGTGTGAGCTGCCATAGCTAGAGGACAAAGACTGAAGTTATGGGGAACGTCTGAGAGGGGCCAAGGGCCATGGTTGGTCTGGGAAGGACTCTCCTCTGGGCTTGAGGTGAGGACACCTTCTCAGTGAGCTCTCATGTGGGAAAGAGGGGGTGAGAAGTCTCCCCTGCAGTTCTTCACTAGGACACAAATCCTGCTGGATCATGGGCCAATCTTCATATCTCATTTAGCCTTCCTTGTTCCCAAGAAGACTGTGACTCTTAAATACCATCAGAGCAGGGGAGTACTGCAGTATATGACCGTAGATTCACTTAGGGTCACAGAAGACTCTAAGAGCCCATTAGATAATGTTTCTAGACATCTGGAGCTTCTCTTGACATAAAGCATATAATGGACTCAGCTTTCAAACTGTGCAGACAGCATGTCTGATGGGCAGTTCCTATTGTTGGCTTGATCTGATTCAGAAACCCCTAGGGTGTCAGTGAGGCACAACTTGGTTGTGTTCATGGAGGTGTTTATGTCGGCATTTCCAGAGAAGTTTGTGTGTTTCCAGAGAGGTTTAACTAAGAAGGAAAGACTTACCATTCATGTGAACGGCCATCAAAGTGAAAGGCATCCCATGTCTTTGTTTCCTGGTTAGGGGCATTTTCTAAGCTCCTCTTGGAAATTACCACAATTTTTTTTTCTTTCGTGAACACTTATCTGAAGAGTTGTTAGTATCTATAGATGACACTGACCACACAGGAGAAAGCAAGCAAGCTCTCTGAGACAGGGACTATGTGTGTTATTAACCACTGTGCTTCAGAGCCCAGCAGGCACACCTGTACCATATGCATGAGTCAGGTCCCACTAACATGAAGGCTTTTCTCATGTTACCCACACCCCAGAGCCATCAAGGTCAGGAAATGTGTCCACTTTGGTTACGAGAAAGTTGACCTTTAGACAGGTAAATGAGCCATCACAGTCGGCAGTCTCAGACAGATCTGCTAAGTTGTTATCTTGGGCTAAGGCTCCATCTTAACTTTCACCAAACTCTGTGTCAAGTTTTGTCTTGTTACTTCTGAGGGTTAATCTTCATTGTCAGCTGAATGGGATTTATAGTCCCCAGGTCACCATGGAAACACACTTCTGAATGTGTCTATAAGAATGCTTTCAGGAAGGTTTAACAGAGCTGAGAACATCCATCCTATATGTGAGCAGCACCATCCCATGGCCCAGGGCTCAGACTGAGTAAGAAGGAAGTAAGTTGAACATCTGCATTTATGTCTCTTTCAGTCCTGACTACAGGTGCAAAGTGACCAGATAGATGGCTCACACTCCTGCTGTCATGTCTTCCCTCAGTGACAAATGGCACCCCCAAACTGTGAGCCAAAAAGACCCTCCTTCCCCCAACCCAACCTCCTTCCATCCCCCAGTCTTCCCTCCACACCTTCCCCCAAGCCTCCCTCTTCTTCCTTCCCCAATCCTTCCTTCCCCCAATTCTCCCTCCTCCCCCAGTCCTCCTTCCCCTTCCTTCCTCTATCTTCCTTCCTCCCTACAGTCCTCCTTCCCCTTCCTTCACCAATCCTCTCCCCTTCCTTCCCCTATCCTCCCTCCCCCTTCCTTATGTAGCTTCTGTCATGCATTTTATCATAGCAACAAGAAAAGTAATTAAATCACTGCTAACCTGTATAAAAGATGGCAACAACAGCCAAACAGCCTGTGCCTCACCCTGCTTCATCCTCAAGCTGGTTCTAGACTAGACGTCACTCGTATGTGTTACCTAAGTTTTTATAATAATGTCACCTTTACAGGAAATACCTGCAGCATGATCATTCTCTCTCTCTCTCTCTTTCTCTCTCTCTCTCTCTCTCTCTCTCTCTCTGTGTGTGTGTGTGTGTGTGTGTGTAGTAAAAACAGTTCCCTCCACCTTTCCACTAAAGTCCACCTGGACAGTAACTTCACTGAGGTAAGGGCCATTCACCTTAGGGCTTATTCGAGCTTCTCTCCTGTAGGAAAATCTGGGACTCCACTCTTACACCTAACCCCTCAACAATAGCTTCTCAGCACCAGGGGGCTTCCCTTTGAGTCTCGTGCACCTTTACATAGTTGTGATTCTTGGATTGCCACCTGCATGGCAGACATCTTAGCTTTTGCTCAGTGCAGAACTCGACCCAGTCCCGATGGTCTACCCTGGATTCATCTTCTTATTCTCTCCATCACTTGTGTACTAGCAGCCTGCCTGCCTTGTCTCTTTACCGCTGTGCCTGGACCAGCTTCTCCAAGCTCTTCTATCAAAGTTCATAGTTCGTGCAGTTACAATCCTCTGGGGTGCGACGGGAGTCCTATGGGTGTGGCGGTGAGATGGAGGAGTGGGAGCTCTCGGTCCTTGACTGTGTCTGTCTTTAGTAAGCTTGTGCCTTTGGGCTATGATCTCACACATGCTTGCAGTTGGAACTCTCTCCTCACTCCCAGATGATATAGAAAAGCCAGAGATCACTGGAGTTAGGCATTTCCTTTTGCTTGTCAGAAAACCCCAAGGTCTAGCTTCAGGTGAAAACAGTTTCTCATAAAATCAGGCCCGTTGGCCCTCAGACCATAAAATGCTTCCTTTG
Source organism: Mus musculus (assembly GCF_000001635.26). Taxonomy (NCBI): domain Eukaryota; kingdom Metazoa; phylum Chordata; class Mammalia; order Rodentia; family Muridae; genus Mus; species Mus musculus. The sequence continues at coordinate 120,639,147 of NC_000080.6, read as the reverse complement.
CAAAAATAAGATCTTCTGGGTGTGATGTCTATGTTTTCCCTTCTGCTGCTGGAAGCACCAGATGTTTTCCTCAGATCTTCACTGTGAGAACCTTTAAAGGGAGTATAGGGGTCTCTCACTGGATCTTCTGGAGTCTTTAAACCTCAGATTTGTCTACACTGAACATTCAGAAATTCATTTCTTAGGGTCCTAGGTTCCCAACCATCATCTTGATCCATGAAGAGATTTCTGACATGACAGGTTGTGATTCAATCTATCTTTGTCCCTTCAGTTTGGAGAACAGCCATTTGCTTTGTGTATCTTATTTCGCCTGTGGAGCCAAGAAGTGTTGTTGGTTTTCAATATGTATGGTCTTCTACTCACTGTCCCAAGCTCCATTCATGATAGATGAGAAATCAGAAGTCTACCCTCGCCCAACCCTATCCAACAAGAGAGACTGTTCTCTGCTCAGGCCTGGCTGACTCCTCCTTATAGAAATTCCATGGTGTCTGGTGTTCTTTCCTTAAGGGCTCCAAGAAGATGAACTTCACGGGACTCAGAAAAATGATATTTTGGTTGGTATATTTCTACACAAGCTTTCTGAATATTTTATACGCATTGCCCAAGTGAAACAATAAGCATATTTGAGACATGGTCTCAGAAAGTCCAGGTTGCTCTTGAACTGTGTATCCCAAGATGACCTTGAACTTGTGATTTTTGTGGGTGCTAGAATTTCAGGCATTACCATCAAGCAGAGTTAAAGGTGTGATGTAGGTAGAACCCAGAGATTCATGCATGGTAGGAAGCACTCAACCAACTGAGCTCCACCCCAGCTCCAATGCTCATTTAAATAGACCTCAATGCCTATTTGGGTTTCTGTCAGGTTCCGCTGAAGTAATATAATATGCTTATTATAGATAGATAGCTTCAAGTGAGAATACAAACTTAGAGAGATTTGAGAGTAGCCCTTTATTAATGAGGACAAATGAAAGAAATGAAAGACAAGAGGGGAGTGTAGAGGGCAGCACCTCTGTGAGCGAGTCACTCACTGTCTGAAGCATTCACTGCCTCAGAGCACAGACAAACCGCAGGAAATTACTAATGAGTTTATCACCTCATCCAAAAGGCAAAACCGACCGGAAGAACTGACCAGAGGGCTTTAGTCACACAGAGGGTCAGAACATCCACAGACGCGTCCATGCCAAAGGATTAAGAACTAAGATGAATAAGAACCGGGCCTTAGCAGAACCACTGGGAGGATGAAGCCAAGGAGAGCGATAATGGGGTGGGTGGTACTGCTCAAATACTAGCCTGCGATTTTCCCTGCATGTCTGTTTTCTCTCACTCACATCCAATGAAGCCAAGTTGTATTCACAGTCTCAGGGGAAAGGTGAGGCCCTGTGGATAAGAGAGATAAAAAAAGAATCCGTTGTTTTTCCGAGTTTCAAGGATAGACGCCCTTGGAGAAATAGCAAAGCTGGACAACATGACAGCCAGGAGTAAAAGAGCAGGCACGGAGAGAATTCGCAAGACTCATGGAAGATAAAGGCAGGAAACAGATGGTGCCTGTGGCAAGTGAGTGAGAGAGGAGAGGAGAAAGGACTGGGAAATCAGCTCTCAGAGGAGAGTGTATGCCTTGCTTCCCAGAGGCCTGGAGGCACTTGGTAGAAGGGACCTGTCCTTGGATCTACAGACTCCCGAGAAGGATGCAGGACTGGGTAGAAGGGGCCTGATCCCTGAATCCACAGAGTCCCGAGAAGGATGCAGGACTCTTGAGACGGAATAAATATATGTGCACATGATCAATAGCAGAAGATACAATGTGTAGTGGACAGCTCTGGACAGAGCTGTAGAGGACTTGTGGAGCCTTGGCCCTGCATTTATGCCAGGCATACATACATCCACCTAGAAAGGAGCTAGAGACATATGCTGAGCGCTTCCACATGCCTCTGCAGAGTTACAGGAAAGTAGGAAACATACCTCTGGAGAGCCATAGCTCACAGTGACTCATGCAAAGACCTCAAAGCTTGCAGAGCTTAGGTAAATTTTCAAGGTCACCAAGCCATTACCAGACAACCAGTGCAGGCACGAAACCTTTCCCCATTCTGACTCCCACTAGAGTACAGTGGTCCTCAACCTTCTAATGCTGAGACCCTAGCAGTTACTCATGCTGTGGGGACCCCCAACTATAAAATCTCCATTGTTACTTCATAACTGTCATTTGGCTACTGTTATGAGTCATAATGTAAGCATGTTTCCTTATGGTTGTACGTGACCCCTGTGAAAGGATCATTTGACACCTCTGAAGGAGTTGTGACCCAAGGTTGAGTGTCCGAATCTTCTAACTCTGCCTCACTGAGCTTACGGGTAGAAGAGAATGAGGAGGTCCTGTGAAGGTAGTCCAGTTTTTTATCACAGTCTGGGTCATCACCTTTGTGTGTGTGTGTGTGTGTGTGTGTGTGTGTGTGTGTGTGTCTATATGTATGTGTTTGTGACTGTATGTCTACGTCTGTGTGTCTGTGTGTACATGTGTCTCTGTGTGTATGTGTATATGTGTGTCTGTATGTCTGTGTGTATGTGTCTGTGTCTATGTTCCTCTGTGTATGTCTATATATTTATGCCTGTATGTCTGTGTGTGTTTGTGCATGTCTGTGTATGTGTCTGTGTGTTTCTGTCTAGGCCTCTGTGTATGTGTGTGCATATGGAGACAGAGGACAATCTCATGTACTATCATCCATGTTTTTGAGAAAGTATTTCCCTGTGATCTGAGACTTTCTGATTAGTCCAGGCTAGCTGGTCACCAAGCCCTGGGGATCTACCCCCAGAGCTATGATCACAAATGCAGCCCATCATGTCTCTATTCTTACTGGGTTCTCGTGATTGCACAACAAACACTTACTACTGATCTATCTCCCTGGCCCACCATCTTTAAACTTTATAAAAAGGGACTCGGCTTGGCTTGGCTAGACCCTCCTCACTCTTTACCCCAAAGGTAAATAAATGAGAATGGCACCCATAGGCGCTGACATTTGTATGCTTGGCTCCTGGTTGGTGAAACTGTTGGAGAAGAATTAGGAGCTGTAGCCTGATAGAGGAGGTTCCCAGTAAACACACTCTCTGCTCATGGCTGTTGTCTCAAGATAACCCCTCAGTACTGTCCCATCACTGAGCTCCCTGGTGTACTACTCATAGACTCTAACTCACCCTCTGAAACTGTCAGCCACAAATGGACTCTTCCTTCTAGAAATTTGCTTGGCTGTGTATCTGCACAGCAATAGCAAGGTAGCAAAGATAGGGGCATAGGGCAGAAGAGAGGACTGGAGAAGAACTAACATGGAGGAGGGCAGTAAAGCCATGAAGAAACTTTCTAGTTTTACAAGTTTTTTTTTTTTAAAACAACTGAGTGTGTACATGTGCTGTGTGTGAGTGTGTGTAAGAGTGTATGACTGTGTGTAAGTGTTGTGAAAGTGTGTATGAGTATATGGGTGTGAGGGTGTGAGAATATGTGTATGTGTAAGAGTGTGTGTAACTGTATGTGTGTGAAAGTGTGTATGAGAGTATATATATGTGTGGATGTATGGGTGAGAGTGTGTATGAGTGTATTATATGAGTATGTGTGTGAGTGTGTATATGTGTGAGAGTATTGTGACAGTGTGTAACTGTGTGTTGTGTGAAAGTGTGTATGAGAGTGTGTATGTGTGTGAATGTATGTGTGAGAGTGTGTATGAATGTATTGTATGAGTATGTGTGTGAGTGTCCCTGTCCTCTTTGGGTCCCTCAATCCTTACCCCAACTCTTCCACACAGAACTCCCCAAGCTCCATCTAAGGCAAGATCATGTTTTTATTCACTATAAAATTTCCCCTGAATTAGAAAGTCATACAAATTCAAACAGTTAAAGCTTGGAATCACACCATTCCAGGGTTGTAGACATTTTGTGGATTTTATTCTGGATCCTGTAAACCCCAATGTCTACTTATGTACCCCAAATATCTGTGAGTACACACATACAAGCTCATAAATATAAGATCCAACCAAATATGCTGTTGTATATCTTGTCTTACTTCTAGTGAACATGTTATACATTTTAAAGATAATTCAATGGCCTTGAAAATCATAGATATGCTTATATAAGACTACATTCTATGATTATACTGAATTTTAAAAAAGTAACCTGAATAAAAAGTTTTTTTTTTTTGCCTTTTTGGTTAAAAAAAAACCCTTTTCCTTAAATAATTATTATACAGGTTAAGTAAGGCACACACCTATGTAGTAATGTCTTTCGACTTACTCCCCTGTTTCTCTCTTGCTGTGATAAAGCACTGATCAGAAACAGCTTAGAGAGGAAAGGGTTTATTTGGCTTACATGCCATAGCTCATTATGAGGGGAACCAAAGAGGGAACTGAAGGCAGGATCCAGGGGTGGGGCGAGAGCTAAAGCAGACTGTGGGGAACTCTGCTCACTGGCTTGCTCAGGGCTACCTGCCCAGGATGACACACATAGTGGGCTGGATCCTCCTACATTAATTTTCAGTTAAGAAAATGGCTTAAGCATTATGAGAAACCAGTCTAATGAAGGCAATTCTTCAGCCTAGAGTCCCAGCTGTACATTGATAACTAAAGCTAGTATGTTAGTTACCCCATGCTGATACACTGTATCTTCCATCTTTTCCTTCTGGTCTCTAAGTCTGTGCTCTTTGGTCCCCAGAGAGGTTTGCCTTCACAACATCTATACAAACATGACTATGTATCTGAAAAGTCTAGAACCCACAAATCAGAGAACACATCTATCTTCTTTAGACTGTCTTGATTTACTCAATATGATTTACAATTCTGTTTGTTTGTTTGTTTTAGTTATTTATTTTTTCCAAGACAAGGTTTCTCTGTGTAGCCTTGGCTCTCCTGGATTCACTCTGTAGACCAGAATGGCCTTGAACTCAGAGATTGCTTGCTGCTGTTTCCCGATGCTGGGATTAAGGCTTGAGTCCCCACGGCCCAGCTGCTTTTCTAATTCTTTTAAAAATGTTCTAATTATATGATATTAGAAGTATTCATATGGTTAAATCTTGCAAGAAACAGATTTAAATGGTATGGTGTTCCATGGACCTGTCCAAATGGAGTCAATAATTAAGCGGCTTCTAGAAACTGCCCAGTTCCAGAAAGCTAGCTATACCCATTTCTCCCAGTCAGCAAGATTTTTAAAGAAATGAGAATAAAGTAAGGACCAGGTCAACTCTTAAAGTAATCACCAGGCTGGCCATATTTATAGTGGGGCTGCATCATAGCAGGAGTCTTTATTCCAAATTGGCCTCTGTTCCCTGCATCTGCCATTAATTTAATCAGAATGACCTAATGTCTCGAATCAATGTTTCCAAAACTTTGTAGTAAACCTCGTAATACAAAAATCCAAGGCTCTGCAAAACCTCATTATGTAACGCTCTCCTCTTTTTATCAACTAATCATAAAACTTTTTACTTTTTACTTCTTTTTATACTCAGGAAAAAGAAGACAAATGATACTCACTCTAGAATTATTTTTTGACACAGTGGACTCTTAATTACCATTGAAGGGAGGACTGTAAATCTAGGCTGCAGTTCACAGACACTGACGGCAATTGAATAAGTACAGATGAACCAACTCAGATGCTTTCAAGTAAAACCATGGAGAACCTCGCTTGAGAATCTCCTTTCTCTCGGTGTCTGTCTCTCTGTCTCCCTCCATCTCTCTCTGTTTCTGTCTCTGTCTCTCTCTCTCTCAGGTCCAGAAGGGACAGCGCATCTGTCCATGGAACTGCAGTGTGTCCCTCTTCCTGGCATGCAAATACACTTGTCAGTTTGGAAGTTCTCTGAACCCCATCCTTTTGGGGTTTTCATGGAGGTTTCATTAAATAGACAAAAATCACCATATCATTTGGCTGTTGATGACTGAGTTCAGTCTCCAGCCCCTCTGTCCCAGCGTTTAGGGACAGAGCCAAAAGCTTTACACTTCCAATCAAGGCTTGGTTTTTCTATCAACAAGTGTTTAATCTGAAGCTTTTTAAGGACCCCCAGTTACCAGTCATCTAATAATTATAATAGCGTCTAAAAGATACTTATAATCCCAGCAGCCCCTGCATGCCAGGAGCTACAGTAAATGAAAGTCACACTTACTTTATATAAAGGCAGTTTCCATGGAGAGTGGCTATGGCTCGCTGCCTTCTGGTGCTGTTGTTAAGCACAAGGGAATTGGCCTCAGTGAAAGAGGTACATTTTGGCTTATGATGCACACCTAGTCCTGTGTGGCATCACCGCTCTCAAACGGTGCATTTGGTGTCTGTGCGGTGAATAAGAGCAGTCTGGTGGAGCCCTGCAGCTCTTGGCAGTCAGCTCTTTTTGATTGAATTTTTCTTTCAAACAATATATTGATATTTTTCCCTCCCCCAATTCCTCCAAGATCTTCCATACCTCTCTACAAACCCAAGTTTATATTCTTTTTCTCTATCCCTTAAAACACACACACACACACACACACACACACACACACACACAAGAAAATCACAAGAACAAGAAACACGTGCACATGTACAACCCTCCCACAAAGCCACAAAAATGACCAGGTGGTGGTGCATGCCTTTAGTCCCACCATTCAGGAGGCAGAGACAGGTAGATCTCTGAGGTCCAGGCTGGCCTGTTCTACAAAGTGAGTTCTAGGATAGCCAAGGCTACACAAAACCCAACCAACCGACGCCGCCTCCCCCCCCCAGTCCCCTCCTAAAACCCCAACAAAAATGAAAATCAAAATAAACAAGCAAAAGTCTGATAACCAAATGAAATAAAAACCTCATGAAGATACCACTGTTTGTTCTTTTGTTGGCCAACCACTTCTGAGCATGGAGCCTGCCCTGAAGTATGGTTGATAGACAGTGAAACTCCATTGGAGAAAACTGATTCCCCCTTTGCCAGTGGGTATCAGCTGCAGATAGCTTCTTATCTAGGGGTGGGACCCTGTATCCACTTTCCCCTTTCAATCTGGAAGTCCATCTGGCTTGAACCTATGCAGGTCTTGTGTATGCTGCTACAATATATACGTACACACATATATGTAGATATACACATGTAGTATATATGTGTACATATATGTGTATATATGTACATATACATATACCTCTCTCTGTATATACATCATACACACACACACACACACACACACACACACACACACACACACACACACACACAGACAGACACCTTATTGTATCTGGAGGACACTGTTTCTGTGGAGTCACCCATCACTTCTGGTTCTTAAAATTTTTCTTCTTACTTTTCCACCCAGATCCCCGAACCTTGTGAGACTGGGGTGGTGTGTGATGAAGACATTCTGGTCAGGACTTAGTTATGCACAGTCTCATTCTCTGCACATTGTCCTGTTGTGGGTCTCTGTGTTAGTTCCTATCTACTGCAAGAAGATGCTTCTCTGATGTGGGTTGAGTGAGGCCTTGATCTGAGTGCAGCAATATGTCCATAGGAGTCATTTTATTGCTATCTTCCTTTAGCAGAAGAATAGCATTTGGGTTTTCCCAAAGCCAATGCTGAATCTTGTCCCAGATCATTGGCTTGTTAGCACTGTCAGGAGTGGGTTCAATCAGAAGTTGAGTGAGGCCTTGATCTGAGTGCAGCAATATGTCCATAGGAGTCATTTTATTGCTATCTTCCTTTAGCAGAAGAATAGCATTTGGGTTTTCCCAAAGCCAATGCTGAATCTTGTCCCAGATCATTGGCTTGTTAGCACTGTCAGGAGTGGGTTCAATCAGAAGTGGTTGGTGACTACTCTACATTTGTGCCCTGTCACAGGCAGTAGGTCACAGGGTTTGTAGCTGGGTGATAGCGATGACTACTTTTCTCCTCTGGTATCCTGCAGATACCTTCCACGAACACCAGTCAGCTTGGGTGAGGCTTCTGGGTAGTCATCAGTTCAACTTCTCTGTGTTGAGTGATATACTTACGTGTTGTTTGCAGCAATAGGGCTTGCTATCAGGTTGTGGAGAGTACAATAGCCTGTTGACAGCCTGTGATGTCTGGGGGTTCCCATGGGACTCTTTTGATTGATGACGAATCACTCCCGGCACTGGATTTTTACTTGGTGGCATACAATGTCTACTTGGGGCTTTGTCTCTTCTAATATTTGATGACTCCATTCACATTCCTTTTATACACACACCCACATGTGTGTGCATACATGCACACATGCAGATTTAGAAGCTTCTATGCTAGTAGGTTTCCATTTGGTTTCTTCTTAACGACCTTTAGTGTTAATTGCCTCTCCCCACACTCCCTCCTTTACCCAGCTTTCCCGCCCTTCCCTATTTAATCTTTGTTTCTCCTTTGTTACTCCAAAACACTATATTCTATTCCCCCATCCTGGGGTGATCCACTCCCTCCCCTAGTCCTCTATGAGGCATCTAGTCTCCGTGGCTATTCCTATTATAGCACACATTTTGAAAGCCAAAACACTAACATCCACAATAACAGAGAACATATGATATTTGTCTTTTGGGTCTGTGTTACTGGGGACAGTCTTTAAAGCTCTGTTTATATTTAGCATATAAAGTGATAGGTTTCCTAGTGAGATTTTCATGTGTATATTGAGGTCATTGCACTTTGTTCTTAATCACCATAGCTGCCTGCCCAGTCCCCACCCCTTGCCCATTATATTTGTGTTATATTTTTGTTATATTGGTGTCACTGCACTCATCCTATGACATGTATGCCTCCGTGCACTGGCAGATCTCATAGAATGAAAAAGAGAAAAGGGGAATAGACTATTCCTAGAACTACTTCACCCTTGTGGACCAGCTCCTGAGCATCTCTGTGGGCATAACAGTGGTGTGGAGATCCCTGCTGGACAGTAACCTTTAGTTGTCCAGAGTTTGCTTGGCTCATCAGCTAAGGAAGCTGGCACTTCAGTTGTCACATGATGTACTTAGGATCTATTTGCTGCTATCAGTGGCCATGTCCTGTGTATTTGTTTTTGTTCTTACCTTTGTCATGTGCCTGTTAGCAAGACATCTCTATGGGCTTCTCTTAGTCCTGAGCTGGGCACACAGCAGATGATCGCTTGACTTTCACCAAAAGGCTAGGATGAGAATCCAACCCTGCTAATCACCTTCCCAGCATGGCACTCAGATGAGAAGGTGGGCATTGGGATGTCCTAACTTGGCCTTGAAGATCAGCCAAATTTCCAGTCCACTGCCGTATCAGGTGATCTCTGTGAGGCCGGCCACAGGAAGACATCACAGATGTCTGCCGCTGACATCTTCATTCCCAGAACGCCCCTCTCAGCAACTTCCTACGTGCTGCATTCAGCATAAGAGCCACAGGGCAGAGAGCTAGGGAGGCAGATTCTGAGCTGGCACCTCTCGCCTGACAGGTGCCTGATGTACAGTTCCTAGCACTGGGGCATTGATTCTGCACCATGCCCTGGGAAGGACTTCTCACCATGTTTGGAAGCAGTGCTCCAAGACAGATCTGACTGTTGGGGTGGTAAGGCACATTCCATCCAAACAATGCAGTTTTTTTCTTTTCCAAAGTTGTCTGTGCAGCAATATCAGCCCTTTATAAATCTCTTAAATAGCTCCTGCTTAAAAATCTGATATCACTCCAAAATGTCCATAAAGATGATTAGAACACAGCATAAGAGCACCTTGCCACAGAGAGACCTACTTAAACCAGTCCAAGAATGGTTTTGAATAATTTCAGACAGGGAGAAAGATGTGTAAAGTAGGAGAAAATGTGCTCTGGGAAGCCACAGTCAGACGCCCTGGTTTTGATGGAAGGATGATACAGTTGCTTCAGATTCCCTAAAAATGTCACCGAGCTATGAGCATTAAAGGCTGGGTTCCAAGCAGATGATGAGTATTATGGGGCCAACACTTTAGAGATCATTAATATTAAGAACCACTGAATAAATTACACTCCCTCCATAGTATCACTGTTGTTAAAATAATATTAAGTGTCTTTAATGTTGAGAAGTACTTATGAAATAATATTAAGCCAAGATAATAATGACTTTCTCAAAACTGTGAGTGGAGCTCTTGAACATGTAGGCCACATAGGAGAGAGTGGATGCTCTCTTGCCAACTATGGCTGTTTTCTTTATTAGCAAGCACCCCTTCTGCTCCTGACATCTATCAATTTAGCACAAAAGTGAATGAAAATATTTGCTTATTATCCGTTCCCAGTGAAACATCCCTTGAGATGTGTTGAGAGCTAGAGAATTGCCAACAACATGGCTGCCCCGGAAAGGGATCATATCCAATGACATTCTACGTCTAATGACCTGGCTGGAATACAGAAATACTCTAGATTACAGTACAATCTGGTTGGAATACAGACACACCCTTAGTATACACCTTTAACCCCTAACAATGAAGGTAAGGTTAGGCTGTAGAAGGAAGCATCCATTTTGAAAGTGAGGGACAGACAAAATGACACATCAGAGAAAGATTTGCCAGAATGAGTCAGAGACAGGATACACCAACTCACATGAGAATAGAAAAAGAAAAAGAGGTTAGTTAAGAGCAGAGGGGAAAAGAAAATGGTATCTATATATGGAAATTTTACCAGGACAGTTCTGCAGAGACAGGTTTCAGGGAGAATAAGTTAAACATAGGTGAAGACAGAACAAGCCAGAGAATGAGAAGCAGCAGAAGATTAGGAAATACTACCAACGTTAGTGTGAGACCAGACAGAGCAACTTAGGTAGAAGTCAAGAGAGGCCAGATTCAATCAACCAGCCTGGAAGAGTAGATTGTACTGAGAGTAGAAGCTTCAGGCCTAGACCTAGGGATAGTTAGAACAGAGAAAGACACTCTCTGGCCTCAGCCCAAGCTGTGTATTCATACGTGTATCTTAGTTATAGCTCTTATCCCATCCCTTCATCTGAGGAAATAAAAGTCACATTTACACCCTGACATCATGATCATGGAGTGACCCTTTGAAATTGCAAGCAAGCACCCAACTAAGTGCTTTTTTCCATACGCTTCCTTGGTCATGGGGTCTTCTTACATCAATTGAAAGGACAAGCTAGCATGGAACTGAGGATCATGGTCTGATGGGAGAATGTATGCACATGGTTGCCAATACCATTAGTCCTTAAAATTGTACAGCACTATGAGAAATTGCCTCAACATATAATTTATGGTTACAAGGTATGTTTCAGCCCTGTTATATGCAATGAATGGTTTAGAAATCGGTAGCTATTTGGTGTAATATTCAAGGGATGGCCTGAGGAAAGCGATTTGATGGAGACATCCAGCTTAGGATTGAGTGTTTCAAGGTCTCTTACTCTGCATAATGTCTGCCTGTGGCTCTCTCCATCTGTTCCCATCTGCTTCAGGAGGAAGATTCTTTGATGATGGCTGAGCAAGGCACTGATCTATAAGTATAGCAGAATGTTATTAGGAATGATTTTATTGCTACCCTTTTTTTTTCCGGACATAAGTAATCAGTTTTACTGTAGGTCCCTGGGCTATCTAGTCTGAAGTTGTTGGACATCCAAGCAGCAGTGTCTGCGGCTGGCATTCAGGGTCCACCCATGGGATTTATTTTATGTGTACAAACACAGAGAAAGATGGTCTTTTGCTATATCATTGCTAATCTGGGGCTCAAAGTATAGACCTGTTTATGGATAAGCCCTCTAAGTGATGGACATTGAGGAATAGGAGAGAATTAGACAAAGAAGAGAGAGACAGGGAGAGATGAGAGGAGAGAGATGAGGAGGGAAGAGGGGGAACAGAAGCTTCTAGCCCTTTAAGCCTTTCCACGTCCACAATACTTTTAGTCCACTTTCCATCTTGAGGATAATACCCAGTAAGCAATGGCGTCTTGGCATCACCAGTGTTTTATGAATTTTTATGTAGGAGTATAAAACTAACCACAAAGATACATCGCTTTTTATAAGCCCATAGGAAGTGAGGCTGGCTGAAGGGAGCAGAAGACCTCAGACAAGTGATTTCAAACCAATTTAAAGCCACACATGTGGCACAGAAGCAGCTAGCCCCTGCCTCAACGCCAGGCTACAGAAGGAGGCCTCTGCACACCAACAGTCAGCACTGGAGTCAGACTGGCTGCAGCCTCCATCCCAGTTTCCCCTCGGTGTCAAGACCAGTCTTCTTGCAGATCAGAGACAAGCCGCCATTTCCCTCCCTGATGGACAGCTGTGCTTGAGAAGAAAAAGTAGGAAAAAAATTGCTGGGCTTTGTTGTCAGCTGAGGTGAACGGAGAGCCACTCTTCCGGAGCTGCTGAATGTTGCCCAGCTGACGCACCGGTTGCCATGGTACCCGAGTGCACTTTGCCATTGCTGAAGAAATCTCTGCACCTGTACCTGCAAATGCCACTGACAGGAAGCTTATTGTGGTGATTAAAATAGTTAGTCATGAATAAGCAGCACTGGGAACATCGTGCTGGCCAGGAATGCGGTGTCTCCATAGGTCAAACAGAAACGCTAGGAGCGTGCTTCAGCAGTAGTTCAAAGTCATTGAGAAGCCTTTACTGAGAGGCACTAATTTGAAAATCTCAGAGAATGTATGGTGTGTGTGTGTGTGTTTCTGTTTATCTCTGTGTCTGTCTGTCTGTCTCTATCTCTGTATGTTTGTCTGTGTATATGTGTGTTTCTGTTTCTTTGTGTATGTCTGTCTACCTGTATGCATGTTTCTGTGTCTGAGGGCCTGTGTGTGTGTGTGTATTCTAGTTTCCCTAGGTACATGCACACATGTGCATACCCACCCCACACATGTGTACCTGCATGTACATACATAAAAGATAACATGACAATAGCAAACACTATGTGCCAAGTGCTTCTAAGTGCTTTGCTTATTTAACTTTGTTCTCTGAAGGGCTTATAAACACTGTCTCTGTTTTGAGACAAGGATGCTGACTGCCTTAGTTAGGGTTTTACTGCTGTGAACAGCCACCATGACCAAGGTAACTCTTATAAACGACAGCATTTAATTGGAGCTGGCTTACCGGTTCTGAGGTTCAGTCCATTATCATCATGGTGGGAACATGGTAGCATCCAGGCAGATATGGGGTTAGAAGAGTTTGAGAGTGCTACATCTTTATCCAAAGGCAGACAGGGGAAGACAAGCTTCCTGCCAGCTAGCTGGAGGGTCTTCAAGCCACGCCCATAGTGACACACTTCCTCTGAGAAGGCCACACCCACTCTAACAATGTCATACCTCTTAATTGTGCCAGTCCCGGGGGCAAGCATATTCAAACCACCACATATCATTCCCTGGCCCTCATAGGTTTGTTCAAACACATGAGTCTATGGTAGCCATACCTAGTCATAGCATAATAAAAAATACATTTAGTCCAACTTCAAAAGTTCCATAGTCTATAACAGTCTCAACAATGTTAAAAGTCCAAAATTTATAGTCTTTTCTGAGATTCATCCAATCACTTAACTGTATTCCCCTATAAAATCAAATTTCCAGAGAGGAAACCAGGAAAGTGGATAGCATTTGAAATGTAAATGAAGAAAACATCTAATTAAAAAAAAGTAGATCGCATACCTTATACATCACAGGATATACAACATGTCATAGTGAGGAAAATACTGGACCAAACAAAACCAAAACCAGCTGGGCAAACTCCAAACTCTGCATCTTCATGCCTGATGTCAAAGTGCCCTTCAGATCTCCAACTTCTTTCATCTTTGTTGACTTCAGCACAATGCTCTCTGGCTAGTTCCACTCCCTGTTAGCAGCTTTCCTCCGCCAATATCCCATGGTTCTAGCATCTCAAACATCTTTGGATCTCCAAGGCAACTTCAGCCTCATAGCTTCTTATTCCAATGTCTGGGATCCACACACAATCTTCTGGGCTTCTCAAACAGGCTTGGGCTTGGGTTACTTTTCCTGCTCTACCCTCTGTAGCACTTTAGGCTCTAGTTGACTCCACTCTACTGCTGCTGCTCTTGGTGGTCATCCTATGGTTCTGGCATCTCCAATACTATAGGGTCTTCCACTGCAACTAACGTTCAGCAATAGCCTCTCATCGGCTGTCTTCATGGTGCCAAGCCTCAACTTCTTTGCATGATACTTTCAGTCCCGGGCCATCAACTGCAACTGAGGCTGCACCTTCACCAATGGCTTTCCATGGCCTCTCACAGTGCTAAACCTCAGTTACTCTCCATGACCCCTTCATGCCCACAAACTCAGAACCAGGTGGGTGACTCTTATATATTATCAAGTCTAGCTGCAGCATGAGATACAACCTTGGCTATCTCTGGAACACAGCTTCTTTGTGATCTCTGAAATCTCCCCAGTTTTCACCTCAGTGATCCTGGTTTCTTCTTAACCACTGCTAATTCCTTAGCTCCAGCTAACCAACATCAATTGTCCCAGAAATCCCTTCTATTCTGGACTCTAAAGCCAGAGCCACATGGATGAAGCTGCTGAGTTCTGCTGCTTCCTGGAGATAGAACATGGCCCCCTTGTTCTAGTACATTATCCCCAGCTTTCTGTTTTCCAACTCCTTCACTGCCTAAGCTTGGCTGTCCTAAAGCCAAGCTTAATCTGTCCATTGACCTTGAACTCAGAGATCTGCATGGCTCTGTCTCCTGAATGCTGGGATCGAAGACATGTACTACCACACCTGGACTAAAGCTTTTCTTCATCTAGAACTTGTTCTGTCATAGGCTGGCCTTGAACTCAGAGATCTGCTTGCATTTGTCTCCTGGGATTAAAGGTGTGCACCACCATGCCTGGGTCCATTCCTACTAGGCTAGCTTTCCATTGACTTCATTCCACAAGACTGGGATCAAAAGCCTGGGTCTTCCAGCCTCAATGTCTGGATCGCAACCATTTCTGGATTGTAATTCATTCCAGGTTAAAAGTCCAAACTATTTCTTGTCCAAGTGCAAACACAAATAAGCTTAGCTGAACGGGATCTTTCCCTAAGGTCACCACTTCCTTAGTCTCTTCACCTCCCTGAACACAGGATTCAGCCCCATTGCATGTACTAGCACTCCCTAATTACTCGAACCATATATATATATATATATATATATACATACATATATACACATGTTCTTTTTAAGCTTGCTATGCTTGATCAGAATGCTCTTAGTGAGAGTAAATCAGAGGAGAAAGTGTGTGCTAGGCTTTTTTGAGATATCTTTTGTCAATGCAGTTAATGTAAATCTCTTTGCCTTAGCCTCAGGTAGACTCTTCAGACACGGGCCAAAAAGCAGCCATGTATTTCACCAAATTCTCACAAAACAGTGTCTAGGCCACATACTGAAATTCTTCTCCTCTGAAACATCTTGGGTCAGGTCTGCACAATTCAAATCATAATCAGCAACAAAGTCTTCCATATTCTTACTAGGATGAGCCATCCAGCCCCACTTAAAGCATTCTACTGTTTTCTAAAGTCTCATAATCTCGGGTATACTAAGTTTCTGGGCTAATATCCACTTATCAGTGAGTACATATCATTTGAGTTCTTTTGTGATTGTGTTACCTCACTCAGGATGATGCCCTCCAGGTCCATCCATTTGCCTAGGAATTTCATAAATTCATTCTTTTTAATAGCTGAGTAGTACTCCATTGTGTAAATGTACCACATTTTTTGTATCCATTCCTCTGTTGAGGGGCATCTGGGTTCTTTCCAGCTTCTGGCTATTATAAATAAGGCTGCTATGAACATAGTGGAGCATGTGCCCTTCTTACCAGTTGGGACATCTTCTGGATATATGCCCAGGAGAGGTATTGCGGAATCCTCCAGTAGTACTATGTCCAATTTTCTGAGGAACCGCCAGACTGATTTCCAGAGTGGTTGTACAAGCTTGCAATCCCACCAACAATGAAGGAGTGTTCCTCTTTCTCCACATCCTTGCCAGCATCTGCTGTCACCTGAATTTTTGATCTTAGCCATTCTGACTGGTGTGAGATGGAATCTCAGGGTTGTTTTGATTTGCATTTCTCTGATGATTAAGGATGCTGAGCATTTTTTCAGGTGCTTCTCAGCCATTCGATATTCCTCGGGTGAGAATTCTTTGTTTAGCTCTGAGCCCCATTTTTTAATGGGGTTATTTGATTTTTCTGGAGTCCACCTTCTTATACCCGAGATATAAGATACAATTTGCAAAACACATGAAACTGAAGAAGAACGAAGACCAAAGTGTGGACACTTTGCTCCTTCTTAGAATTGGAAACAATCACCCATGGAAGGAGTTACAGAGACAAAGTTTGGAGCTGAGACCAAAGGATGGACCATCTAGAGTCTGCCATATCCAGAGATCCATCCCATAATTAGCCTCCAAATGATGACACCATTGCATACACTAGCAAGATTTTGCTGAAAGGACCCTGATATAGCCGTCTCTTGTGAGACTAGGCCGGGGCCTAGCAAACACAGAAGTGGATGCTCACAGTCAGCTATTGGATGGAGCATAGGGCCCCTAATGGAGGAGCTAGAGAAAGTATCCAAGGAGCTAAAGAGATCTGCAACCCTATAGGTGCAACAACATTATGAACTAACCAGTACCCCGGAGCTCTTGACTCTAGCTGCATATGTATCAAAAGATGGCCTAGTCGGCCATCACTGGAAAGAGAGGCCCATTGGACACGCAAACTGTATATGCCCCAGTACAGGGGAATGCCAGGGCCAAAAAATGGGAATGGGTGGGTAGGGAAGTGGGGGGGGGTATGGGGAACTTTTGGGATAGCATTCTAAATGTAATTGAGTATAATACGTAATAATAAAAATATTAAAAAAAATAAAGTCTCATAATCAGTACTCCTCCAAACAAAAGCATGGTCAGGCCTGTCACGACAATACTCCAGTCCCTGGTGCTAACTTCTGTCTTAGGGGTTTACCGCTGTGAACAAGGCAGTCCTTATAAAGGACAAAATTTAATTGGGGCTGGATTACAGGTTCTGAGATTCAGTCTATTATCATCATGACGTGAAGCATGGCAGGAGGAGCTGAGAATTCTATATCTTGTTCTGAAGGCAAACAGGAGAAAACTGGCATCCAGAGAGCTAGGAAGAGGGCCTCTAAGCCCACCCATACAGTGACACATTTCCTCTAACAAGGCTACACCTACTTTAACAAGGCCACACTTCCTAATGGTGCCATTCCCTATAAGTCTAAGGGGGCCATTTTCATTCAAACCACCACACTGACACAGAGTAGTGAAGCAACATCTCCCAGGTTCCACAGCCTGCAGTGGACAGACTTGGAATTTAATTCCAAGCATGTGCTATAAAGCACTATGTTGGTAAGGTCATTTATTGATTTGAAGGGCAAAATGTTGGCTCATACGAAGTTTAGAAGTCAAATTTGACTATTCTTTAGGTAAATCTCACATCCTCTCTGATTTGAATATGTCATTCTTGTCTAAGGAATATTAGATAAACAGGCTTACTTTTAGCCTCCTTCAGAGGAAGGGTTTCCCAAACCAAATATGACTTAATATAAAACTTCAAACTGCAGAGTTTCTACACACTATCATAAGGTACTTCCTGGATTCTTCCAGACTTTTCGCAACCCTTACTACATAGGATCACACGGTGCAGTTCACAGGAGATCAGGGAAGATGCGTTTTCTTATGGATCTGAGTGTGCTTTTATACTTACCCATCCATTTTCTCATTGTACACAATGTGACTATTTCCTTATGACTGGTCTGATCACAGGTCAAAACTTGTTCTATAACTGTAAGCTCTTAGGTCAACATCTGGCCAGTTGTGACAGCAAGCACTTTCAGGCTGTAATCTGATGAGGGTGACAGGAAGAAAGAACCTCGGCAAGGCTCTTGGTGACATCTGTAGAGTGTTTAAGTGCATCCTGATTCAGCAATGCAAGGCTCTGGGCAGAGTGGGAAGTGGGACAGGTTCTCCCTATAGGATAGGATGAGAAGTGAGCTCCATCCACATGGGTATGTGCAGACTAAGGTCTTAGAGCTCTGGTCCTGGTTTCACAGGACATCTGGGATACTTGGAGAAAATGCAGGAAAGAGAGACACAAATCTAACACAGCTTTGAAATATAGCAGACGAGGGCCAATCACAAGGACTAAGATGATTCATAAATGAAGAAAAAGGTTGCAGATGCCTCAACATCTGTGAAAAGTACCTACAAAAAAACATGGGAACCAGGTGTGATGGTGTGTGCCTGTAATCACTGGCCAGGTGTGATGGTGTGAGGGAGTACTTCCCATGCACCCCGTCCCCAGCCATTGTCTGTCTTCTTCACAGTTCCTTCTCAATGGTGGGTCTCTGTTTGTTATCTTTAAGTCAAAAGGCTGTCTCAGGAAAGCAGTTTGGGAAAAGCAAACTGCAATTCGTGAATTCAGCACATAATGGGCTTCCAAGTACTACCAACAATTCCACTCACCCCATGTAACCATCAGAAGAAAATATTCTCTCCATTTTGGCCGTATTGTGTTTACAGAGAAGGGACCACATACTCAGTGCGATCTTATTCAGCGTCAGAAGTTTGTAAATACAGCTTCAGTTCTGAAGGGCTCTTCTTCCCACGTACCTGCAGAGTTACTGACCCAAGCACCAGTGTGCGTACACGCCACACCATTCTAAGCAGGACACTCCCATTGCACTTGTGCATGGAGGCTTTCTGGTGGCAGGTGACTTGATTTCTATTTTACTTTGGCAATTACAGATTGGCCACCAGGACATCACTGTCACTACAGCAAGGCCACCCCCAACCCCCCCAAAAAACCTCCCCAAAAAAACCCCAAACCAAAACAACAACAACAAAACAAAACAAACCAACCAACCAAACAAAAACCAACAACAACAACAACAAAAAAAAACACAAGGGAATTAGGGAAGAGGAAATGCTTAGAAAAATGAATCAAAATGGGAGGTGAGATGAGCAATGGTGGTGCCAAGCCATGCCATCCCTCTTATCATTGTGATGGTTAAATCTGAATGGCCAATCTGGCTCAGCAGGTGGAGTCTTGATACCCTGGGGTCTACACATGGCAGTTTACCCTTCTTAGTTTAACTCTTACTAGTTACTTTAGCCCAAAGATTTCATTACACTGGATAATATCCTAGGATGACATGATTACACTGGATAATTGTTGGGTGCAGGATATGGGAAATTAAAGGGGTGAGAGAGACCCTCATCCTGCCGGAGCTCCGGGAGACTGCTGTGGGACCCCATGGAACTGCCACAGGATAGGTATCCACAGGCCACAGAATCCCGCTCCAGGGGGTGGGGAAGGTGCAGTCTCAGCTCTTACTCTCAGGTGTGGGATAGCTCTGGCAGCTTGTGGCTAAGACTAAGACTAGACTAAAAACTAAGACTAAGAGAAGACTAGACTAAAACCAAGACAGGACACGACTAGACTAGACAAGACTAAGACCAGACTAAAACCAAGACTGGACTAGAGAGTCTGGCTAGCTCAGGTGGCTGGCTTCGCAGGTAGCTTGGTTTGGCTGGTGGCTGTGGCTGGAGCACAGGGAGGCCTCCCGGCGGGAGCTTAGACACACAGCTCATTAGAGGAAAGCCTGCTCCATTACTTAGCATGGTGGATCCTGATGAGCAAAGATGGTCCATGGTTTTAAGATGTTTATTGTAGAAAGGGAGGGGGAAGGAGAGGGGAAAGGGGAGGGAGAGGGAAAAGGGGAGGGGGAGGGAGGGAGACCCTTTATGTAGCATCTGTCTCCCATCTACCTATCTCTATCTATTATCTATCTATATATCATCTATCTATCTATCTATCTATCTATCTATCTATCTATCTATCTATCTATCTATTATCTATCATCTATCCATTAATTTATTGTATATTACCTACTTACATACAGAGAGACATTCATATTAAGGAATTAACAATTAGCTTACATGACTGGGGAGCCGAGACTGAGAAATTTATGTCTCATCTAAAGTTAGTCAGCAGGCAGAATTCTTTTTTTCTTGTGGAAGATCTCATGTTTTCCCTTAAATCCTCTAACAAGCTATATACTTCTTACCCCATTGTGAAACGTCTGTTCTTTGCTCTATGATATTCTGCTGTGGTAGCCTGAGATGGCAAAGGTGATGACGCTGGTGAAGACCATATCTTTGCTAAGATGAAAATGATTTCACAAGTACAGATGGGTGTGTATGAGTGTAAACATTCACGTACACACACAATGAGATGTGAGGGTGGGCATGCATGCACACACATACACTCGTGATTACACACACACATACACACACACACACACACACACACACACACACACACACACACACACTCATGATCTCATTTTCCAGCACACACAGAGCCCTTTCAGCAGAACTATGCATTTGTTTCTTTCTGGGCATCTTTTGCTGCCTCTTATTTGACTGCGGAACTCTAGCTGGCAGTTGTCAATATATTCTTAAAGACAAGTGTTTGGATCAATCCATACATCCACAGCAACACAAAGTTGTATTGCTTGGAGTGAGCTACATGATTTTTCTGTCTGTCCATTTTCTTCTAGGGGATGAGAGGGTATTTGTTAGGCTCTGAGCACAAGGGAAGATGAGAGGCCCACATGTAATATCCGTTGGGTACAATTTATATTTTAAATATCATAATTGCAGCCTTTCCAGATCATTATTTTTTAATGTAGTGAAGTGCAATTCATTAGCGAGGTGCTGAAAATAGCGGTGGCATTTGCATCAGGGCAGAGCGGTGCAATCAGCAGGCTATGAGCCCACATGGCTCAGTTTGGTGTGGCCATGGTACAGTCACGAGTTCTGCCACGCGTACAGGCAGCAAGAGAGCAGGGACTCCACCTGTGAGGAGCTGCATTCCCCGTGACTAGGACAGCCATGCTCACTTGCCTAGCCCACTCACCACCCACTCTGTGGCTACCAGTCCTATGTCTGACCTCTGAGATGGCCAGAAGGCGCTTCATTTGTGTTTATCTTGTTTGTAAGATTCTTATTGTATGCATAGAAAAAGTCATGATTTTTTCTTCCTCTTGCTTGCTAATATTTTTTCCATGTCTCATTTTTTTATTAGATATTTTCTTCATTTACAATTCAAATGCTATCCCAAAAGTCCCTTATACCCTCCCCCCACCCTGCTCTCCAATCCACCCTCTCACACTTCCTGGTCCTGGTATTCCCCTGTATTGGGGCATATAATCTTTGTAAGACCAAGGGCCTCTCTTCTGAAACTCAAGAAGAAGGAATACCAAAGTGTGGATACTTCGTCCCTTCTTAGAATGGGGAACAAAATACCCATATAAGGAGTTACAGAGACAAAGTTTGGAGATGAGACAGAAGGTAGGACCATCCAGAGACTGCCCCATTTGGGGATCCATACCATAATCAACCACTGAACGCAGACACAATTTCATATGCCAGCAAGATTTTGCTGACAGGACCCTGATATAGCTGACTCTAGTGAGGCTATGCCAGTGCCTGGCAAATACAGAAGTGGATGCTCACAGTCATCTATTGGATGGAACACATGGCCCCCGATGGAGGAGCTAGAGAAAGTACCCAAGGAGCTGAAGGGGTCTGTAGCCCTATAGGAGGAACAGCAATATGAACTAACCAGTACTCCCTGAGCTCCTGTCTCTAGCTGCATATGTAGCAGAAAAGGTCTTTGTTCTGTCCTGTTGGCCTTGGTGGATAGATGTAGATCACAGGTTTGGAGAGATAATATGAAGGCCCAGGACACAGTCACAGTGGCACTTCCTCTGGCTCTCTGCCACTTTTCTCTATCTTCGATTGGCACCCCCCCCCCCGTGTTGCTGTTCCCCACCCCCCACCCTCATCTGCCCCCTTCTGTCTCTTGCTCTGTTCCTCCCCTCTCCTTTCTTGTTGCTGCCGTTTCATCTACATTTGTCTTCTTCAGACTGAAATTCAGCATGGGACCTCTGTGCTCTAGTTGTGCAAGAACATGACGCCGTAGAATCTAAGCCCAGCTGTGACATTGCCCTTTATGGAGCTGTGATGGTTTGGATATGTTCAGCCCCATTGGAGTAGGTGTGTCACTATGGGTGTGAGTTTTAATACCCCTTTGCTAGCTGCCTGGAAGCCAGTATTCTGTTAGCATCCTCCAGATGAAGATGTAGAACTCTCAGCTCCTCCAGCACCATGCCTGCCTGGATGCTGCTGTGTTCCTGCCTTGATGATAATGGACTGAACCTCTGAACCTGTAAGCCAGCCCCCAATTAAATGCTGTACTTTATAAGACTTGCCTTGGTCATGGTGTCTGTTCACAGCAGTAAAAACCTAATAAAGACAGGAGTCCTTGGCTGCACATGGGACAGAGTTTGTGACCCACTAGTGTTTTTCCACGTTGGGGCTCACAGAAGGGCTCACCATGTAGCTGGGGTCCTTCATTCCAGCCAGTGCTCTGCCATCATACACATCACGCACTCTTAGCTTCCCTGGGCTCCTGTGGCTCCCCCTTGGCATCTGTGTAAGGCCATGCCTTGGGAAAGCCCTTCTGTCCTCAGTAGCACGAGCAGAGCTTATTCCCAGTCTTATCTCCCCACTTGTCTTTATTTTCCTAAAGAACATGTAGCAGTTTTTAGAACTCTAAGTTTGTATGCCCAGGGTTATGATTCAGAGAGAAGCTTTAGAAGACAGGAGGATGGTCCTTCCCTCTCATCCTTTGGCGCTCCTTGAGCTACTTTTCTTCTAAGTCATCAATTACGGATAAGTTATCTCAAAGGGGGCTTAGGAATATGGCAAGCATCTGACCTCTTACGATTTTAATCTTTAAGACTCATTTTGATGCTTTTATATAACTATCATCATCATCATCGAGGGCCAGAAGAAGGACAATTACTAAGTCAGGTGATAGAAGAGCACACTAAAGGTCTTAGTCTGAACTTCTGGGGTCAAAGGGTGGACTCTGGCATCAGACAGCTGCCTGCAGTGGTGCTGTGACTGATAAGAGTCAGGGTAACAGAACACGGGACTATTCCAGCTAGAAAAAGAGAGGAAGAGCAGAAAACACAGGAGCTGGAACAGCTTGAAAGCACTGAGGAGGAAGCAGCTTGTGACCCCAGCTCTGGCTTTGGCAGGGGAAGCTGAAGCCACACCTGCAAGGTTAGCCAGGCAGTGCTAGTGAAAATAGACCCAAGCCCACTGCTCTCACAAGCCTCGGCTCCAGCGTGATAGTGAGTTGTATCAGCTTTGGAGAAGAAATGGGTTCTCTCAGGTTCTGTTTCTTGAAGTTCTACAACTAGATGCCTTCTTGAGGTGTGTGTGTGGGGGGGGGGGCGAGAAGTGTGATGTCTGGGAGCCTAATAACAAAGGATAACTAGAGATTAGGTTATTTGGAGCCTTACTGCCACAGTGATTGGGTGGGAGATGTCAGGGTGAGGGGTATGGCAGACATGGAGCCCCTTAGAAACCTACCCAACTGCAAAAACCTGATGTTAGAGCAAACGCAGACTCTTCAACAAATCATATCCTTGTTTCTCACACCTGACAAAAGTCTGCTTCCAAAATGTAGCAAAGACCTTCATGAAAAAAATCCCAAAACTGAAACCACTAGAGAAAAAAAATTTAAGATATATGCACAGGTGAGGCTTTTTGAATACTATTCCCATAGCCCAGGGCAGGAAAACAAAAACTGACAAATGGGATTGCATAAAATGAAAAGCCGGTCTACACAGAAGTACAAAAAAAAAAAAAACAAAAACAAAAACAAACAAACAAAACAAAACCCACACAGAAAAACAAAACACAACAAAACAAAGATTAGTACATAAAGGGACAAACTGCTGCAGGGCAGGAGATCTTTGTAAGATCTTAGAGATTAATACCAACAATCTGTAAAGAACTCAAAGGAAAAAAATCAGCACCACCACAACAAACTATCCAGCAAACAGATGTGAAGCTGGGGAGATGGCTGGGATGGTAAAGTACTTGCCTTGCAAGCCTGAGGACCACGTTTAATCCCAGCACCCATGTAAAATCATAGCGTGTGATGACAACCTTGTAATTCCTGCACTGCACTGTAGAGACAGAGACAGGGGACCCCTGGGGCTCAATGGTCAGCCTTCTCACCTGATGGGTAAGCTTCAAACTAATGACAGATCCTGGCTCAAAGAAGGTGGACTGTGCTCCCGAGAATCACGCTTGAATTTGTCCTCAGAGCTCCATGTGCACATCTATATACGTGTGCACACACATCTACACACGTCCATAGAAACAGGAAAACAATTGGGACAGATCATTCTCAGAAGCACCAATGCCATCCAGTGAATGCAAGCATTTCATCATCTTTAGGGCAGTGCATATCAGATACAGATTAGAATTGAAGCTTGTTCTGCTCAGCCTGGATTTCAACAAGAAAACAAATAAAAAATGTGGGGAGGGGGCAGGATTGGGCTAGGAAGTGAGCCTTATAACTGCTGGTGGCAATGCGATCTAGTGGAGCCATTATGAAAACCAGTGTGGAGGACCCTAGAAAAAAGAATCATAGCAAAGACCTAAAATATAGTTACCATATGGCCAGCTTTATCAACTCTGGATATATATTCTAAGTGAGAGAAGTCAGCACACAGAGCTGCCTACACTCACGTTCACTCTCCACAATAGCCAAGCTAGGAGTCCATCACAGGTGAGTGAGGATATGTGTCATATACACAGTGGGATTTTATTTAATCTTAGACAAGAATGAAGTTCTGCCTTTTGTATAATCTGCCAAATTCGTAGTACTCATAAGCAACACAAACACACAAGCTAGATTCAGAAACAGAGATAGTCCTTTTTTTCTCTCACATATGGAATCTAGATGTAAAGTGTGTGTGTGTGTGTGTGTGTGTGTGTGTGTGTGTGTGTGTGTGTGACATAGAAGTAGCAAGAGAACCTTGTAGGGGAGGAAGGGGTATAACAGGAGTGGGATGTGAGATATGAGGGGCAATTCCCAGGTATAAAGCACACCATGGGAATATGTGAAAATGTCAGGCAGAACACTATTTTGTACTAAGAATTACAGTAAAAAATGAAAAAGACAAAAACAACCCCCAAATGGGCTTGGTGGCCACACTTTTAATCCCAGCACTGGGGAGGCAGAGGCAGTCTACAAGAGGCCAGTTTGGTCTGTAGAGCAAGTCCCATGACACAGAGAAACAAAAACAAAACAAATAAAAAAAACCCTGCCACCCCCTCCAAACCATCCATCCAATCAACGAACCAAGCAACCAAACAACCTAAAAACAAACAAAAACAAAACAAGAAAGAAAATAAAAAAACAAAAACAAAAACCCTGTTCTGTTCTTATTTTTGCCTTAATTTTTAAGGTGGCAATTGATTGTTATGTGTGTCTGTCTCTTTCCATTTTATAACAGTAGGTAAATGATGTAGAAGTCGACTTTAAGACATAAAGCCAGTGTGGACACTGGTGTGCTTAACAGAGCCAGTCTTCATTACCTAAGTACCAGCCCTTAAATTTGTAGTTTAAGTTAAGAGTTAAGCCATTATCTTAACTCTTCTGCAGCAACATTTGTCTAGTTCCCC
Organism: Mus musculus; assembly: GCF_000001635.26. Taxonomy (NCBI): domain Eukaryota; kingdom Metazoa; phylum Chordata; class Mammalia; order Rodentia; family Muridae; genus Mus; species Mus musculus. The sequence continues at coordinate 120,613,695 of NC_000080.6, read as the reverse complement.
CCATTGGCCTACACTTATGCACCTGTAGTTAAAAAGAGAAATTACAATGTTTTGTTTTTCAGTAAGTTTTTTCTTTAAAATACTCATGATTTAAAATACCTGGAGCCTCGTCACCATAGGTACACCTACAAGGATCAAGAACCAGGGCCCAGAAGGGAGAAGAAAGATTGTAATTGTGTCATCTCCAGAGATTAGGAGGTATACACACAATGTCTCACCAACGTAACTACCCAGGCATCAGCTAAGCCAGGACAACCACAGCAGGCATGCTGACATGGAAGGGTGAAGCTCACGCAGCCTCAGTCGTGCACAGAGGCACGCTGAGAGCAAGAGCGATAGTCCTCTTCAGGGAAGAGCCCAGCAAGTGGTTGTCCAGAGCCAAACGGTCATTCCTGAAACAATATATACAGGTAACATTATACAGACTGAGCAGGCTGTACTTACATATGTGTGAATATGTATTTATGTTATTACATATGCTCATGTAACAATAATAAATACAAACAGGTTGGAAGGAGAGCAGGGAGGGGGTCTAGGGGAGGGCTTAGAGGGAGGAGAGGAGAGGGGAAATGATGTAATTATAATCATGAAAACTAAAATAAATAATTAAAAAGCAATCACATCCACAACCACAATAGCAAAATCATAGTAGCTATGATAATAACTTGCTGCTGGGAGTCTGACTCCTCCTTTCCTTACTTTAGTTTTAGATACATCAGAGCCATCGTTTCTCCTCCTCCTTTGGAGTCTGATCTCTCTGGAGTTTTGAAGGAATATTTCAGAAGCTGCAGGTAGAAAGGGTTTTAACTTTAATTAGAATTGATGCCAGGACTCCGTGTAGCCCACATGTACTTGGTTTGGGAAATGCTCTGCTATCAGCTGAAGTGGGACACAGCTAATAGAAGAGCCTGTTCCCTTCTGAAAAGGCTCTGACTCAGTCAATAAATGAACTATGAAGTGGCCAAACTCATCTCAGGGCTGAGTTCCCGGTGTGCCCAGCAGGAAGGAGCAGCTCACTCACTGCTAAGTCTTCATGTGTCTCTTATGCACAAGGAGCCCCACGCTCCTCACGTGCTGACAGGAGACTCAGAGGTCACTCGCAGCCTGGGGACCAGACACAGGCTGGGCACTCTATCTAAGTCCTCTCTATCTTCTCTTTCCAAATGACACATCTTGTCCAAATTAAAGGATCCAGTTTCTCACAGACATCCAACCTAGAGGCTCAGCTGCACTGGCTCTGGCCTTTCTGTGATGGTCTCTTCTTGTGACACCACACACTCAGCAAGTTCTCCCCCTGGCCTCTCACTAAGGGCCCTGGGTCTCTCCCCCATACCAGCCTTCCAGCAGGCCTTTACACTTCCTTCCTTCCTTCCTTCCTTCCTTCCTTCCTTCCTTCCTTCCTTCCTTCCTCCCTCCTCCCTCCCTCCCTTCTTTCCTTCCTTCCTTCTTTCCTTCCTTCCTTCTTTCCTTCCTTCCTTCTTTCCTTCTCTTTCTTCCTTCTCTTCTCTCTCTTTCTTCTTTCTTTCTTTCTTTCTTTCTTTCTTTCTTTCTCTCTCTCTCTCTCTCTCTCTCTCTCTCTCTCTCTTTCTTTCTTTCTTTCTTTCTTATTCTTGCTGTTTCCCCTGTGGTTCTTGATAAGGGAACAAGAGCTCTGCTCTGCCTAGACTGAGCAATTTCTTAGGATGTAGGACCTACAGTGTTAACATAACACCAATGTAGGTAAACCAATGTAGTTACCAATGTAGGTAAACTACACCAATGTAGTCATTCACGCCACCTGTAAGTGCCTTTCACGTCTGAGGTGGAGATGACTGGGCCATGCAGCAAAGGAAGCTGGGAGTATATGCGTTATTTCTCATCTTATAGGTAGACATTGGGTTCGATTGATAAGGGGTATAGGACTCAGATTTAGCAGGGAGATTGGGATCTAGGTGAAAGCTTAGCGACCAATATTACTACGAATTGGATAAAACGGCATTCTCTCTGAGGGCTGTTTGCTGGAGACTGGATTCCCAGTGTAATGATTGAAAGAAGGGGAGACCTTAATAGTGAGAGGTGCCTGGTCTGTGACTGCAAAGGAGCCAGCTATCAATGGTCTCATAGTAAGGGGTGGGTCTTGAGAGAGAGTAGCATAGTCTCTCCAAGAGCAAGTGGTTATAAAAGAGGAAGTCTGCCACTCCACAGTCTGCTGTTTCCCCTTCAGCCATGGAATCTTTCTTGTCAGGTGACCCTCTCCTTCATGATGATGCAGCCAGAGGGCCCTCATGAGAGGCTGCCCCACTGTGTCAGACAGATTTTGGTCAGGTTAATAAATACATAAGACAATCTGTAAAGAGAAAGGACCTGTGTTGGCTTGTGGTATTGAGGATTTCAGTCCGTGATTGATTGCTCTTGCTGATGGCTCAGTGCTGAGGTAGTACTTCAGGATGGAACAAAACCACCCACCACATGGCTGGAAATCAGAAGAAAGGGGACAAGGCTGAGGCCCCACTACCTCTTTCAGGGTCATGTACCTAATGACCCAAGGGCATCCCATGCAGGCCCTCATTCCAAAAGCCACGCCCCTCTCAATGGTTCCGGGCATTGAGGAACAAGCACCAACACAAGTTATCAAAGCCATAGCATCTCTCCTGGACTTTGAAAACCAGAACAACCTCTCTTCTTTATAAATGATTCACCTCTGGCTATTTGTTGTAATGGGCATAACCAAACTAAGACAAATAACCTTCATACAGTCTGTATCCCATCTCTATGATACAGAGCATGTTCTATCAAGCCTTCAATATACTCTTAAACATGATCTCTCTTCTTAAAGAGATAGTCTAAACATTTAGGTGTTGCTGACCACAAGTCAGCCTCCTGCTCCAGACTCACTTCCAACTCCTCTCAACCCACACTCTCCCACCTGCCTCGGGGCACCTCTTTGCTGTTCATTACTCTTGCTTTGGACTAAGCTTCCTACTTTGTCATGACTGCCCTACTCATCCAATGTTAATCATCACAGTTCCCTCCATGACACCTGAATGGTCATGCACAGCCACACCTACTTATGCTGTGTCTTCAGTATTTCCCAGGCTGTGTTTTTATATCATCAATGCTTCAGAGGCCAGATAAGGGAAGACTGTGATCTTTCCCAGGAGAGGTGGAGAAGTCTGACATAGTATAGTAGAGTACACCATAGCTACAGAAATAGGAAATAATTCCATAAGTATGCGGTGCTATGCCCTAAGTTGCTATTTCTTTTTGACATGGCTCCAGCAACAGAACTTCACAAATTCAGAGGAAATGGAAGCACGGTGTCCTGCTTTCTCCCTTCCATGCTGATGGACTTGGTAGGAACTGGAGCAGACAGCTATCCCTGACATTGAGGTAATTGGCTAAGGATGTCAGATTAACAAGAAAAGGAACACTGATCTCCAGTACCTACACCCAGCCCAATCACCTCTGGGTTGTTTATGCTTGGACTGCTTGGTGTGAGGGAAATAAGCTTCTCTCTTTAAAATCACTGTTATTTGACATTTGGCACTACCACAAAACCTGTAATGTAATATGTGAGAAAGGAAAGAGGTTAGAAGTAAAATGACCCTTTCCTGTTTAGAGTTGGAGCAGAGTGTGATGGGAAGACCTGTGTGTGCAAGCATAGACGATGCACAGCAAGGGAGCTTCCATTCAGCGAAGTGGAGGGATGGCAGCTTTGCCTTGCGGACTCTTCTGTAGTCAAGTATTTCCCAGCATAACTGTTTAAAATCATTCTTGAGGTATTGTCACAGGAGACAGCATGGAGAAGGAATGCAAACCATGCAAGGACTTGACAGCCAGCTTTTCCCTTCTTTGATATGTCCTTAGAGGTGGCTTCTGAATGATCCAAGTGATCATTATGATGCCAGAAAGATCAGTGGCTGAGAGCCCTGATCATGGACCTGCCAGAAGCAACACTAAGCAAGATAAGGTGTCTGGCTTCACTCAGATGCTCTCAAACAGAAGGCAAAAGTGAGTGTATAGCTGAGGTCATAGGTAGAGAGACTGGTAGGCTAATGTATTGAAGTGGAGTATTGAAATCCACTTTAAAAATCAATTCAATGATGGAAGAGTTACTAGGAAGAGGGAGGGGCAATGAGGGTTAGTGCAAGCTTTGGTGACATTTTGAATAAGTCACTCACTGCTCATTATCTACCTAGCTGAGAGAAAGACATGACCTAGCTGAGCTATCCTCTCCACTTAGAATGGCCAGTGACACCCACTTCCTGTGGGAAGCCATGTGTGTTCTTACTGAAAGGAGTCCTATTGTTGGCTTCATTTGTGTGTGTCCCATGTAGAATTTGGTATGTAGGGAGATGAAGACATGTAATTAAAATTTTCCCAGGTGTACATCAGCTTTTAACACAAAAGTCCTCCCCTCTGTGGCCCCATATCCTTCACATATAAAAGTTCCTGGGCCTTTGCTTTGCTGTTCTGTCCCTGCCATGGCTATAGCTTTGTAGCCAATGTTTTTACATTGGCTGTGGTAGTTCTTATGCCTCATTATTCCTTATAATTGTCTTGCTTATTTATGTTCTTGCCTAAATATTATAATCATAGATTCATAAGAAACAATAGACTAGAACTGCGTCAGCTGTCAGTGAGCTGGAGGATTATTGAATGCTTTAAGTTACTAAAGGATGCAGGCTGGAGTGATGGCTCAGGTAGTAGAGCTCCCACTGTGCAAGTGTGAGGATTTGAGTTTGATTCCCCAAAACCATGTTTAAAATAAAAAGGATGAGCAAAGGTCTGCTTGTGATCTGGGTAGTGCCCTGGGACCCACCAGCCAGCCAGCATAGCCAACTAAGTGAGTTACAGGTCAGTGAGAGACTCTGCCTTAACAAACAAAGTGGATGGTGCTGGAGGAACATTTTAAGTTGACCTCTGACCTCCACACACATGTGCACTCACATAACACCAGTTTACGCAATGCTCCTGCATACATGTGAACACATGTTCCTATGTGTACACACACACACACACACACACACACACACACACACGAATACAAGGCACAAAAGGATAGGCAATATTTAATAGGAAGAGTAAAATGGTTGAGGAGGGGATTATAACAAGAAGAACACTACCTGACAAGGAAGTACAAGGAGTGTTTGGTTTGTACAGTGGCCTAGTTTGTCTGGCCCATGATGTTAGAAGAGAGGCATATAACAGGCCTGGAAAGCTCCCAAATGTCAGGTATCAATCAGAATTCACACAGAGAAACCTATGCCCACCTTACAGCTTACAAGTTCCTGTGATAGGCACATAATGAAAGCTGATTTCCCATCAAGCCTTGTGAAATCAAAATGGAGATTCGTGTGAGAAAGAATGAAGAGATGGAGGTTCAGAAGATGTTAGTCAGTCCTTACAATGGGAAAATGTTGCTCTCCAATAAAGACCTTTGAGAAATGTGACATTGTGTTACCCGTGGCTGCTAAGCCCACTGGTATGTGCTCTGCAGGGGTAAGAGCTACATTCTCCAACGATTTCCCCACATGTGCACTTTGTTCGATCAAAACATACTCAGCCACAGACACATTATCTTCCAAAAATGGGGCCTATTTTTGCTGACTGAAGCTGCTGGGGTAGACCAGTTGGCTGTTTGTACATTGTACATTCAGTCTCCAGCCACTGTGATTGTCAAAGCTTGGAACACTGTAGGGTGCTGCAATTGTTGTGCATAAGCCCTGCTGGCTGAGTTCCCTCAGGAGCTATTTTAAAGGCTAGCAGTATTTGAGGATGTACAAACCAGTGTTTGCAGAATTACTGTGCCTGAGGTAAGTGGGCATCCGAGCTGCCTCACTGACTAGCTGAGCCTGAAGAGGAATCAGGTCTAGAGAAGCTGACACTGGTTTGTGCCCTGACCATTTAGGACACAGCAGGGACTAGAGTTCACACTGATTAACATTTTCAGACCTACTCTTGTTATTTTTTTCTAAGTGGTTTAGGACTTATTTGTATGAAGGCAACCAGCAGTGGGGTCAGTGCGGTCTGTAGCAGTGTTACTGATGTCCAGAGAAGGTGACCTTTCCCAGAGTAGAGGAGACAAAAGAACTTTGATTACCTCCATCAGAACCGCTCTGTATTATGAGCTAATGGAAATCTTGGCTCTTTGACTGCATTGGTTCAGGCCTGAGCTTCGTTCTTCATCCTTCCTTTAAGGTGTTCAAGTGACCTTAACACACTTTCATGCTAGTTTTGAGTTCTTTAAGTGCTAATTTCAGGAACCCCAGTAGAGAAGAGAAGTGAGACCAAGAAGAGAAGACAACTATTAAAGAACATGTCAGCAAACTGGTAAGCATGGGCAACTGGGACCTTATCATGCTGGGGATTTCTGCTCAGGGGACATGGACCTGACAATAATCCACTCTGTCCATCAATGGCTACTGGCCGAGTCCAGAGCTAGTGACTCTTTTTCACTGGCATCTACTCAAGGTAGGGAGAAATGGGTTGTATATATTAGACTGGGGGCAGCTGGGCAGGTGGCTACCAACATACCGACCAAGATGTTCCATTTAGGTAGGTTTGCCATATTGATTTTAGAGTTCACTGTGGCTAGAAATGTGTTTTGGACATTTCCCCCTCACCATTCATCTTTCTAGACTTCTTGGGTCTATCCCAAACCTCAGCTTGAGAGTTGACTACATGTGTGCATGAGTGACACACATGCACACGTGCCTGTTAGTAAAGCATTATCAACACATCTTTTCATTTGAACCTAACTTTTGACACACATGCACATGTGCCTTTTAGTAAAACACTATCAACATGCCTTTTTATTTGAACCTAACTTTTGACAATGTCAGTGCCTTTAAGGGGATTTGCATCATAAGCAGAAATTCTCCAAACTGGAGCCCCTTCAAGTCATTCTACTGAGCAGCACTGAACTGCAAGAGCAATGCAGGTAAAGCAAATACAATAGCTATAAATAGCAGGATACCATTTCATCTTTCATCCTTTGAGCATCTGTCTGGCAAGTCATAGAATCTGCAGCAATCGACAGCTTGATTTAGCAGCAGTGTCTGGTTGGCAGAGGTAAGCATTTTCTGACTCGATCTCAGATGAACTTGAGGGAGGATAAACTGGCTGGGTTGTTGATAGCAGAGTGGTCTCTGGGAATGGTTACTGCTCTTTTAATGCTTCCCTACATTTTTTATTATTTGAGAATTTTATAACACATATATGATGTGTTTTGATCAAATCTGTTCATCCGGTCTACTTCCCTCTAATTCTCCACTTAATTTCATGTTCTCTCTCTCTCTCTCTCTCTCTCTCTCTCTCTCTCTCTCTCTCTCTCCCTCTCTCTCTCTCTCTCTCTTTCTCTCTCATCTACTGACCCCATTTAGTGCTTTCTATATGTTCATAGATGTAGGGCTATCTACTGGACCATAAATATCCCCTCAGGGTCCACAATCCTGAAGAAAATTGACCCAAAGAAGTCTTCAGTTGCCAATAGCTTCTCTAACTATTGGGTGGTGGGATTTTATGAGAGCTCTCCTAACTATGCTTAGACTTTGACTGGTTTGCCTTACATGAATCTTGTACATGCCACTCCAGTGACCATGAGTTCAAGTGTGTAACTGCTGTTATGCTGAGGAAATACTGTTTCACTGCAGATGTCCACTACTTCTGTCTCTTAAGATGGAAACAGCAGATGCTTTCTATATTACATGCATTTACATCTACAAGTTGGGGTAGTTGGAGAAATAACTCTCCCAGACTATAAGGTATCAGGTAACAGGCTCAGTGCTGGGTATAGGTTTCCTCCTTTTGAGCTGCTGGTCAGTGGGGTTACATAGATCTTCTTCTTCCACACAAACAATAGACTACTGCCATTGCTCGTGACTCCTCCAGAACCTCACTGTAAACCCTATGGTAGAAAAGTACTATTAGTAACAATCCAAACTGTGCTGGCTGGGTTGTGTCAACTTGACATGAGTTGCAGTTATCAGAGAGGAAGGAGCCTCTACTGAGAAAAATGCCTCTATAGGTCAGGCTGTAGGCAAGACTATAGAGCATTTTCTTAATTAGTGATTGATGGAGGAGGGCTCAGCCCATTGTGGGTGGGACCATCCCTAGTCTAGTGGTCCTGAATTTTATAAGAAAGCAGACTTAGCAAGCCATGAGGAAGGAGCAAGCCAGTAAACAGCACCCATCCATGGCCTCTGCATCAGCTCCTGCCTCTAGGTTTCTGTCCTGATCTCCTTCTATGGGGAATAGTGATGCAGAAGCAAAAGCCAAATAGACCCCTTTCTTCCCAAGTTGCTTTGTGTTTCATCATAGCAATAAGTAGCCAAAACTAAGACATTAGCTGTGTGGCTCTCTCTTGATCTATGAACTTCTGGGCAGAGAGACAAGGCTGTTTATTGTCCTTCAGCCACAGGGAATACAACAGGAAGGAGATCTCCTCAGATTGACTGAAACATGGGTGACTTATCCTGGAATTCCTACTCTATTAGGGTGAATTTCTATCGCTTTTATCTAAGACTCTCTGTTTGTAATGTTTTTGTGACAGCAGATCCAATAAACCAAGTCAGAGGCCTTACAGAAAAGGCTCTATGATTTCTGCTTCAGCCTTAACCAAATAAAGGTGAAGCACACAAATAAAGGTGAAGTTAGAGCCAGGGTAAGCTCTCTCCAAGAGTGGTCATGTTACTACTGTTACTCCACTCTTCTATACTGCTGCTATAAAGCCTGCTTTTCCAGAGAGAGAGAGAGAGAGAGAGAGAGAGAGAGAGAGAGAGAGAGAACAGAGTAGGAGGAAGAAGAAGAAGAAGGGAGGGAGAGAGAGAGGGAAGGAGGGAGAGAGAGAGAGTGAGGGAGGAAAAGAGAGACAGAGACAGAGAGTTGTCCATAGGTACATAACAAGCAAGTGAGGTAGTTAGAAACTATGCCTTTAAGGATACTATATAAGCAATAAATTCAGGTATATTCATCTCATGGGTTTCTTTCATCTAGAGAACTTGGATGAATACAGATGCCAATTTGAAGACCTGAAGGGACTTGGGGACAATGACTTCCAGATTTTTGAAATCCCAATGGGTAGCACTTTGTGGATTATACTTGCTGTTTTGAAAGCTAGTGAGTGACTCAATTCCTTTTATTTCTTCCTTAGTTACAGGTAATCACTTTTGTTAGGTGTGTGGGTTTCTTGGGTTTTTATTTTTATATTTTTGGGTAGTGTCTGGAACAGCAAGCACAATGCTTAGCATTATATAAATGTGGCTCATTTGTTAACTGCCCCACCCCACAGCAGGAATGGCTGGTTCCGAGCTCCAACTCGAGTACCACAAATAAACATAACAGGGCGTTCATGCCTCCTGACCTGCCTTTTACAATGCAGCTTCTGGAAGCTGGACCAGACTAATCAACTCCCCAGGCTCTGCCTGAACAGAAAGTGAAGTCTGGGCAGGTGATTGAAGCTGAAAGCAATGGTGCCCCTGGCTCCTTTAATCTGTTGCTATTTTCTTCCTCTCTGGGAATGTGGCTAGTCATCAATTTAACACGTAGAGGCTCAGTTATTCAAAAGCAAATAAGGAAATTGAAGCCCTTGCTCATTTTTATGGGCAGGGAGCATAAAGGCTTTCTTTATCATGTTTCAAAGGGCATATAACTCAGGGAACTGAGGCAGTGTGATTGAAGTGAGCAGCCTTCTTTGAGTCAGGTCTATTGATCAAGGAAGGGTTCTATGTCCTTGGGACTTAATCTTCACTCTTCTAAGGGGAACCAGGTGTCAGTTAACTGGTGAACCTTTTCTGGAAGAAGCGGACCTGTCTGTCTTGCCCCTCTTGATACGGGGAGGTGTCTATATCAGGCCTATTATTGTGTTGAGGGATAGTTCAGTGTGCCCAGTCACCCATTCCATCTCATAAACCTCATAGAAGCTGCAAAGATTGGGAAGGCTAAGCTGTGTTCTACAACGTGCCTTTGAGCTTCCATTTTCAGTGTGGAAAATGTGGAATAAAGTAAGTGTCGGGTCCCCGCTGCCCCCCTAAAAAAGCAAAGCAAAGAAATTTGACAATTTCAGATAATAGATTCTGCAAATGGACCCCCAGAGCAATTTGTCCAATGCTTACAAGCTGCCCACTGGGTTTTTAATGCGAAAGGCAGCTTTGCCTTAAATAATTGGCTCAAATGAACAAGACAAGAAACAACATCAGCAAGAAAAAAAACCACCCTGAAATCGCTCCTCTGCAGACAGCAACTGGGAGCAGCTCTGAGGCTATTCCCCTGTTGTGTGTTTTGGCAAATAGCTCAGAGACCTCTCAAAGTCCCTGTTTCAAAGGGCAAGCTATCTTTTTCACTTAAAGGGATAAGATCAGGGGACATTTACCAGGTGTGCTGACCAGCTCTGTGTCAACTTGACATAAGCTAGGGTCATCTGAAAAGAGGGGACCTCAACTGAGAAAATGCCTCTATATGACCCAGTTGTGTAGCATTTTCATAATTCATGATTGATAGGGAAGGGCCCAGCTCATGGTGGGTGGGGCCATCCCTGGGCTAGTGGTCCTGGGTACTATAAGAAAGCAAGCTAAGCAAGCCATGGAGAGCAAGCCTGTAAGCAGCATCGCTCCATGGCCTCTGCATGGTTGCTGACTCCAGGTTCCTACCCTGTTTGAGTTCCTGTCCCAACTTCCCTCAGTGATGAACTGTGATGTGGAAGCATAAAACAAATGAACCCTTCCCTCCTCAAGTTTCTTGGTTATGGTGTTTCATCACAGCAACGGTATCCCTAACTCTGACAGCAGGTTCAGTGTGAACTGCCCCTTGTCCTTGATTTCCCTTCTTAATTAAAAAATATTTTCAGAAAAAAATTTCTAGCTTGCTGTTGTGAGACCAAACAGGAAAAATACTTTGCAGGTTAAGGTTCTGTTTGCAGTTAATAAGTTCCTGTTTGTGATATATTTGTTTGACCCATTTGCACCAGATGTACTTGATGTGGGTGTCAGGTAAGTGGGCAAGAACTATGTCAGGATGCATGGTTGTCCCTGATTGGACCTCATGGGAAATGGGGTGAATTATGGGTTTTGATATTTTAAACCCTCACAAAATGTGACTCGGGGCCATTTTCTGAAAACCCATATGTATCTGGTCAGAGAGTTTATCAATCTGGCCAGTATTTAATCAAAACTTGCTTCAAATTTGGCTTTAAACTGTGGTAGTGGTCTTATTCTCAAGGGGTGAGATTAATAATAATATGTGTGCATGGATGTAGACTTCTGATGTATGGTGTGTGAGACTGGTGTGTGTGCTCTGGTGTGTAGTGTATGAGCACTCAAATGTAGTGTGTGGGCACTGGTGTGTGGGTGTTCCACCCCCGGCCTCTTGTTTCCACTGAGATCCCTCCAGCTTGGACATGTCTTCCACTTGCCCTTTAATAAGTCCTCCCATCATGGAGTTATTAACATTTGTCTTCTAAGGAAAACAGTCAACAGTCAGTGGTACACCTGGCTGCATTTCCTGTGTCCCCAGATGCAGGATCTTCCAAAGTGCTGCATCGATACCGAATGCTCTATAAGGGTCAGCATATCTAAACAGCTGGAGCTTATGTAGAGAGAGTTCTGACCTAGGCCTGCAGCAGCCTGCTGAGGGCAATAAGACCCTCTGCAGCAATGTGTGCAGCTTGCGCGTATCACAGCTACACACACTAACTGCTGCATCTCGAGACAATCATGCCTGTATCAACCGGTCCAAGACAGCCAAGGGGAGGTTAATAATCGACAGTTTTGAAGTTGGGCAGTTTTGAAGCACTTGTCATGGCAGCCTGGAAGTGAAAACAGTCAGGCGTCCACCAAATGGTGAATGGATAGAGAGAGGAGAATATACTATTCAGCTGTAGAAAGGTAGCATGCTGTCATCTGCAACACCTGGATAGAAACGGAAATTGTGAAATACTCAAGACACAGAAAGGCGAAGCATGATGTCACTCTCATAGGGGATGTGAGGGCTGATCTCAAGGAAGTTGACAGTTGAGGGGTACTGACCAGAGGCTGGGGTGCTCGTCAGAGTGGGGAGGAGAGGAGGGGGAAGGCTCATCATAGCAGCTTTCCAAATTTTTGTTTGTTTGTTTCTGTTTCAAGTTCTAGAGAAAGCCAAGTGACATGAACTGTGCCTTGTGGAGTCGGAGGCAGAGCTGACTGGGAGAGCGGGCTTGAGCGGGGCTGGAGAGGGAGGGTACATCTACTTGGCTTTTTGAAGCCCCCTCATGTAGTTAGGTTGGCCTTGATCTTACAATGTAGGTAACACTGACTGTGAATTCCTGATCCTTCTACCTCTGCTTCCTGACCTCTGCGACTGTGAAGACAAACTGCTTCACCCATTCAGTGTGGTGCTCAGAATGGAACTGAGTCCTCTCTCCATGCTAGACTTTTGCTGCATCTCTGGCTCCTGTATCTAATTCCCAGGTTTATGTTTTTGATGTCCTTTTCTAGAGACTCTCCTCCCCACTGCCTCATGCTGGCCCCATGTGCTGGGGGTGCTGTTGTGAAGAGAGTCAACGAATGTCACTGCCCTATAGGAGCTGATTCTAGCCGGAGCCATACATGGCATGGCAGTTGACCAAGGCAGAAAAACAGACAGGAAAGAGGATATAGAGACTGGTGACAGACTTGAGATGCCATTCTCAGAAGCATAGCTGGACAAGAACAGGGTCTATGGTTGTTTTACCTCTTTATGAATGAATCTCATCTTGGAGTGGAAGGCACAGACTCCAAGGCTCTTTGATCCGTTTCTACTGTGTGAATACCTATGTTTCTAAGGGAATGCTTTGTTTTACCATGAGACTCGGGGTCGGCATCACCTGAAGCATGCTTCTGTCTTAAATAGCAGATCTGACTAAAATAGGATCTTTGCCCAAGGCTACGGAATTAACAGGAAGGTTTTTTATTAATGTGTAATTTACTCTCAGGAGCCACTTACTCTGCGAGCTGCGGTGTCTTGGGAGATGGTTCTTATGCCATTCGAATATAATGAAGTGCCAAATGGAACCAATCACAGGAATCGAAAGACACATGCAGAAGCCAGTGGCAGCTGTGTATGTAGATTAGGAGGGGTCCTGAGCTCTGCCAATGAATAAGTCATTTCAGCCTTAGCCTTGGGTAGAGACAAGGCCTCATTGCCACTGAGCTGAGCAAGTTACCTGTGGCAGAGAAACTGCACTGTGAGGGACACCTTCATCCCGGTGGGCAGTGTGTGTGTGGGAGCTGGAGAGGCATTCAATATCTTTTTGTCTCTTTTAAAATTGTATCCGTCTCTATTAAGGACATTTAAAAAAAACAATCATAGCATTTCAGCCAATCATTAGCAGTAAACAAGAACTTCTAAAGGCCCTTCTTGGGTAGACCAACAGGATCAGAAAGCCACAGAAAAGACCAGGGATGTCTGCATCTGGTGCTTTGAGACAGGAACATTTAGAGTGAAGGCTGACATTTCATTAAAGAAGTTGTTTCTAACAACTTTTCACAAGCTGACTTGACTTGCAGGAAATGAAATAAAAACAGAAGATTTCTCAACCTGAAGATTCATGGTCTTTCAAAAAAGGAACCGCAACTCTTTGAGGAATACTCAAAAGATGTTGCCGCAATGCCCAGATTTCCCAGTAGACCAGCACACCTACTTTTTATGGATCAGGTCCCAGCAGGTGTCTAGTCTTAAGGGAGCTAAGTCTGTGTTTATGGTAGATGGGGAAGAGGATATAAAGATGATTTTATAGTTTTTCCCCACACAGAAGCATTTTGTGACACTGGTGTTCATGCATGTCCACATGAGGAATTCCCTCTTAGAAACCAAAAGGAGTCATTCAAAATTACCAGGAAAGGTATTTCCCCACATCAAGTCAGCTTGGGAGACATTTTGTTATTGACACATGTTTCTTTCCCCAAAACCAATGAAGTGTCTGCTTGCTAATTTTTTAAAGTAAAACAAAATTCTCCATTTTTATAAAATGTGATAAAGACAAGTCTTTCAAACTGTATGGTCCCCAGTTTTCAGAAATGCATACATATACTTGGCATCTCCAGTGATTGGCTCTCTGTGCTTGGTCTCCACTTTCTGAAAGATGGTTTACATCCTTCATCAGCATTTCCATTTCCCCACTGAGTACCTTCCCTCCTGGGCTCTGGACATGAAGGGGCAGGTTTACCAGACAACCCTGCAAATCTCTGTGGCTCCGCATCCATTTTGGCTTCATCTCCTTTCACATCACGTTGAGCAGGGCAGGAGAATGTGGATGCTAAACACAGGGCTGCAGTCAGACCTGGCTTTGGTCAGCCCTGAGTCATTTTCTCAGCATCCACACTCCTGGGCACTCAGCATTTTTAGGTGAGCAAGACATGGTATACCCAAGCTCTTGTTTGATGTTTTCTGTGTCAACAATTGTCCCCCTTTCCTCCTTTCATCTATCTCATCATCTGTAAAACCAGGATGATATTCAAGATTACATACATCACAGGACTGGAGCATCACTGTTAAACCTAACACAATAGTGTGTATTTCTAAATTAACCACGTAAATTAGAAGCTTGCAAACAACTATAGATTCCTGTGGGACAATGGGCTTTGTACAGACAGCTTGGTCTCCACTCGAGTTGAGGTCTTGAACCCCAATAGAACCTGATGGGTGGTAATTCCCACCTACATGGGACGGAAGGTGGTCCCTCATGTCTCCTGGACCCCTGGCTCCTGTCGAAGTTACCGCCCCCATAATCCCCACAAGAGAGGCTCGTCCCAAGCTTCTGACCTTCAGGGTAGACTCTTCCCAGTTACCTAGCAACAGCAAGATAACAAGCCCACTATAAGAGGGACTGCTTGGCCCCACCTCACTCCCTTCCTCTTACTCTCTCTCTCACTCTCTAAGCTTTTACCCCTCTCTCTCTAAGTCTTCACCTTTCTTACTCTCTAACTTTTTTCTCTCTTTCCCTTCCCCCTTCTCTCCTCTTGGCCATGGCTGGTCTCTCTTCTCTTCTCTTCTCTTCTCTTCTCTTCTCTTCTCTTCTCTTCTCTTCTCTTCTCTTCTCTTCTCTTCTCTTCTCTTCTCTTCTCTTCTCTCTCCTCCTCCTCCTCCTCCTCCTCCTCCTCCTCCTCCTCCTCCTCCTCTTCTTCTTCTTCTTCTTCTTCTTCTTCTTCTTCTTCTTCTTCTTCTTCTTCTTCTTCTTCCTTCTCTCCCTCTCCCTCTCCCTCTCCCTCTCCCTCTCTCCCTCTCTCTCTCTCTCTCTCTCTCTCTCTCTCTCTCTCTCTCTTCTCTCTTTCCCCATGCCTTTCTACAATAAAGCTCTAAAACCATAGACTGTCTCTGTTCATCAAGGCCTGCTGTGCTTGGACAATGGTATAGGCTTTCTTCTAATGAGCCGCTTCTAACCTCCCAATGGAAGTCCTTCCTGTACTCCAGCCAAGGACCAGACTTAGGACTCTTGCCTGCTTGGGAACCTCTCTCCCTTTGCCCTCTTCCCGAATCTCCGGGGCCAAGAGTGTCGCCCTGGAGCCCCTATTCTGTTCTCAGCTCCTCTGCCGTATCCAGTGTGGGATGCCAGAGACTGAGAACCTGGTACCGGGGGGCTGCCCCTTGGCAACTCCCCACCGTGTGGGGTCAGTGGCTTCACACAGCCAGATGTCCACCAAAAGCCCACATGGAAAGTGTCTGGCAGTCTTCCCACATCCTCCTTCCCAGAGCATGGGAACTCTGGCGGGATGGGGGGCACTTTCTCCCACTCCCTTCTTCCCCCACACCCACAGCCCCGCAGATTCCCATTACATACAGATTGAGAAGAACCCCACTCTTGTTTATGACTTATTTAGATATGATTTGACTTAAGAGATTATGGCAAGTACTGGGACTCTTCTGGAATGTTTACTAGGTTATAAGAAAATGTCACACTGATGGTTTTAGTTGCTGGGGTGGCTATTATTCTAATGCCGACCAGAAGGAGTCTTAAGGGAGGTGTGACTGACTTTGACTAAGTGGTATTAATTAACAAAAGGTGAATATCCACATATGGTGGGGGCAGGGTAATTACTTTGCCTTTTTAATTTTCAAAAGCATATTTTAGTACATCCTTCTGATTCTGGGAAAGCAAAGTTCCCAGGAATGGGTTGGGGAATTTGACCACAGGTTCAGACTTGCACGTTGTATCTCACACCAAAAAGCTGTGCTCTGTAGACCTCGTTCTTGCCAACTACACAGGGTGAAACTGTACTGCATGGTTAAGATACTGGTATTAACACAAACCATATTGAATGTATTTCTTTCTGTCTCTTATTTCTGATACAGAGTTCCATATTATATGATGTGGAGAAGTGAGTTTAGACTATCAAAAAGTTAACTTGCTCCTTAAATACCAGGAAGTATTGATTTCAGTTACATGCTCTCTAACAAAAGATTTATTTATTTGTGTGTGTGTGTTTGTGTGTGTCTGTGTCTGTGTCTGTGTGTGTGTGTGTGTCTGTGTCTGCAGGGGATTAAAGCTCTTCTCACAGAGTCCAGAAAAGGGCACCAGTTCCTTTTGAGCTGGATTTGTGATAGAATCTTGTGTGTTAGGTGGGTGTTGGGATCAAAGTCTGGTCTTCACTCTTATACAGGAGGCGCTTTTAACTTAAGCTACCTGTCTAACCCTGCCACATACTGACATTGAGATAGCATTGCTATCTTGGCTCTTTCTGGGTCCTGAACTAGAATCCAGGTCTCTGTAAAGATGGCTTAGTTCAGCTACTGACTAGAGTGCCTCAGAAAGTTTCTGGAACATCATTAGGAGAGTGGCACAGCAGACCAATCTCTGGTTTGCCTGGAGGTGAGGCTGATTTCTGGGAAGGTAGGGAAGAAGTGATAATAGCCACAGATAGACTGGCAGAACCTTAAGACAAAACAGACTTCAGGCACGGCTTGACCCAGTGTCTGAAGGATGAGCAACAGGCTCTCACCTTTCCCCCTTCCTTCTTCCTGGATGTTTCATCCTGAGCAAGTCCCCTTCATGTTTGTTGGCTTCATGGAAGGCAAGAAGGCTTGGTATAGCTGGAGCTTGTGAATGATTGGGGAGATTCAGTTGGAAGGGAAGTGGGTCGCACATGGCTTTCTACTCCTGGCTAAGAGTTGGAGGTTTGTGTTCAGAGCAACAGGGGAAAGCTTGGTGATGTTTTTGGTTTTTTTTTTGTGTGTGTTTTTTTCAAGACAGGGTTTCTCTGTGTAGCCTTGGCTGTCCTGGAACTCACTTTGTAGACCAGGCTGGCCTCCAACTCAGAAATCTGCCTACCTCTGCCTCCCAAGTGCTGAGATCAAAGGCGTGCACCACCATCGCCTGGGTGGGCTTGGTGATGGCAGCATGGATTGTTGAAGAGTCAGAAAGAGGGGTTGGGGTAGAAGCAGGGATGTAAGTAATGGGGTGGCTGCCACAGATCCCCTGCTGGGGGAAGCTTTGGTGTGTGGGGAGAAAAAGAAGCCATGGCCATTCATTGAATCCAAAATTTAGCATGTTGTTCCTGATGTTAGTTTCCCAGAAACTCCTGAGATATACCTATACTTTTTATGCTAAATTGTTTGGGTTTGGATATATGAAAACTCTCAGATACTGGAGAAAAAGCAGGTGACTAATATAATAAACAATATGGAGTTAGACCCCTAAAATAATTCAGATGTCAGAATTAGCAGCAAAACATGAATTATGTATGTGTAAGGCAAAGGCAACCCTGGAGAGGGATTGAGTCATAAGAAAAGAACAAGGAAATGTCAGAAAAGCAAGTCTGGGCTCTGTGAGAACCTAGGAAAAGTCTTTCTTAAATGCTTTTATTAACATATACTGATTGTGTCCAACAATGCATTTCATTGTGTCATTTCCTGTGTGTAACATGTTTGTGGTCCTCTCTTCCCTACCCCCACCCCCCCCCCCTGCTAATGATTTCAACACAATGTGAAAAGGCAGTCCGGCAAATGGGCGACCAATGATGGGCTTCAGTTTCTTCCCCTTGAATCAGCCAGCATCTAGAGGAGTCACAGTATGCTGTGCTGGTGAGGTGGCAGGGAAGGCACACATCATTCAGGGCCAAGCGAGGTTAAGTTTGTTACAGCCATTCAGGAAGGCAAGCGAGTAGCATCACCACCAACAGAAGCGGACTCATCAGCTTGCATTTCTAGATTTACACACACACCTGCACATGCGCGCGCGTGCACACACGCACGCACACACACGCACACATACACATACACGCACACACACACACACACACACACACACACACACACACAGACACACACACACCAGTAATAATTAAGAAGAGCCTATCAACTTGAGAGTAATGACAGGGTATGGGAGGGATTAGAGGGAGGAAAAAGAAGGGTAAAACTGATATAATTTTATTTTAATAGTTTGGCCTATATGTTGCTAAAAACACACACCAACACACACACACACACACACATATATATATTACACACACATAAACAAAAGGAGATGTAGGGAGATACTTATAAAATTGTTAGTAGTACTTATGTCAGGATGGTGGGCTAGGATGGCATTAGAGATTAACTATATTTCTAGCATTGTTGATCATAACATATTTCTATATGTCTGTTGAAGTTGTACATAAAGAATTTGGTAATATACATTGAAGAACAACAGCTTGCTACCTTCTTAAATTATTAAAGCTATATTTACTTCCACTTCCAAGCTGTTTCTCCTCCTAATCCACTGTCTTCTTTGTTATCATTCTTCATGACTTGACTGTTAATCACAGTTGCTTCCAAAACAGGAGTCCTTTGAGTTGGACAGACACCAACCTGGATAGCAGGCCAGCAGGCTATACTACATACACAAAATATGCTACATGTTTACAGATGCTAATATGTACTATGACATATCTTGTTGTTAAAGCTGTTGATCACCCTTAGGGAACAGCTTGGTAATTTGCAGACATTAAGCTTCAGATAATCTTTGAAATCAATGTCATTGTTGTTGTTTTGCAGTAATTTATCCAATTCCAGATAAATCCCTACTGCAGTTCTTTGTTCATGATGTGACTTAGTAGTCCTTCTTTGTCAAAGGAACATGGATCATGTGTAACAAATATGGACACATTCAGCCCTCCAATAGAAAATTCCATTGAGAAATAGAGTGAGAAATTGCTCTGTCTCAAGATTATTTGGTGTAGACATTTTTTTTTGAGACAGGGTTTCTCTGTATAGCCCTGGCTGTCCTAGAACTCACTTTGTAGACCAGGCTGGCCTCGAACTCAGAAATCCACCTGCCTCTGCCTCCCAAGTGCTGGGATTAGAGGCGAGTACCACCACGCCTGGCTTTATTTGGTGTAGACTCTTGTGTAGTGAATGGGAAAGTTGAAAATTCTGAGAAATTCCTCATAAGAATTCTCTTTTTTTTTTAGAATTAATTTTTTTAATTAGATATTTTCCTCATTTACATTTCCAATGCTATCCAAAAAGTCCCCAATACACCCCCCCACTCCCCCACTCTCCTACCCACCCACTCCCACTTTTTGGCCCTGGCGTTCCCCTGTACTGGGGCATATGAAGTTTGCAAGTCCAATGGGCCTCTCTTTCCAGTGATGGCCGGCTAGGCCATCTTTTGATACATATGCAGCTAGAGTCAAGATACAATTTGTTAAACGCATGAAACTCAAGAAGAACGAAGACCAAAGTGTGGACACTGTGCCCCTTCTTAGAATTGGGAACAAAACACCCATGGAAAGAGTTACAGAGATAAAGTTTGGAGCTGTGAAGAAAGGATGGACCATCTAAAGACTGCCATATCCAGGGATCCATCCCATAATCAGCGTCCAAACGCTGACACCATTGCATACACTAGCAAGATTTTGCTGAAAGGACCCAGATATAGCTGTCTCTTGTGAGACAATGCCAGGGCCTAGCAAACACAGAAGTGGATGCTCACAGTCAGCTATTGGATGGATCACAGGGCCCGCAATGCAGGAGCTAGAGAAAGTACCCAAGGAGCTAAAGGGATCTGCAACCCTATAGGTGGAACAACATTATGAACTAACCAATACCCCAGAGCTCTTGACTCTAGCTGCATATGTACCTCATAAGAATTCTGAGATGCTGGTAGATATCCCATGGACTCCTTTTTCTCCTCCCTCAGAAGTCAATGGAGTTGCTTGGAGCTCCTGAAGTCAGTAATGGAACTACCCAGGCTGTGGTGGTTTCGATAAGAATGGCCCCCATTGGCTCAAATTGTTGAATGTTTGGTCATTAGGGAGTGGCACTACTTGAGAGGGATTAAGAGGTGTGGCCTTGTTGTTGGAGGAAGTGTGGCACTGGGGGAGGGCTTTAGGGTTTCAGGTACTCAAGCCAGGCACAGTGCCTCCCCGTCTTCCTTCTTTCTGCTTGTTGATCCAGATGTAGAACTCTTAGCTCCTCCAGCACCTGCCTGCATGCCACCATGCTTTCTGTTATAATGACAATGGTCTAAACCTCTGAATTGTAAGCCCCCCCAATTAAATGCTTTCCTTTTATAAGAGTTGCCTTGGTTATTGTATCTCTTCACAGCCCTAGAATATGACAAAGACGCAAGTCAAATTCAGTTCTTCCCAAAAGCTCCCCCACGCCCCCCACTGAATATAACCAAAGCCATTCTTGGGATGTGTCAATTTTAATTATTTTTCAGTTGTGTTTGAGCATTCCTGTGAGGCACTGGAGAAAAACAAAATCTCACAGATTACTCTTCCATCCATTCTGAAATTTTAAAAAATGATAGGATTCCTGTATCATAAAATTTATGATGGCTGCCATTTAAAGGGCTTGGTTTAGAACATGTTTACATGGTTGCGTAACAAACAGCCCCAAACTCCTTCACCTTCAAAAAGTGAAATTCTCCATCCATTTAATGCTCACTTGCTTATTTACTTCACAGGCCACTGGCACTCACCATTCTACTTTCCCTGTCTGTTCCATCATCCTCTCTACAGAACTCATAGAACTGGCATCATATACATCTGGGTTTGTTTGTTTTGTTTTTTGTTTTGTTTTGTTTTGTTTTTGGTGACTAGCTTTTCTGACTTAGGATCACATTCTTAAAGTTCATCCATGTTGTTGAATGTTTACGCTTTCTTTCCTTTTTAAGGTCAAATATTGTTCCATTAGAATGAATATATATTCAAAAGGTTTATATATAAAGTAAAAAAATAAAGTAAAAGGCTCACTTATAAAATAAAATGACTTGTATTCATCAACCCATTCACTGGTCAATATTATATGACTAGGTGGTAAAAACAGTAATGAAAAAGACACCGATCTGCCCTGGAAATGCTCAAGTGGGGGACTGGCTACAATCCAGGGCCAGATGGCTTATTTGAGCTGTATGCTAGAGCAACAGAGGAAGACTTTGACCATACTTCAGGACGTCCTATTTCCAGACATCCCTTAGAACTCTCTTGCAAAACCCTTCCTCTTGTTCATAGAAGATCAAAATGGGTGAACACCTTGGCTAATCTTGATTTGCTGTTTTGAGCCTGTAAATCCTGCTTCCTTCACAGAGATGCCCTTTCTCTGTAGGCAACAGTTACGCTTTGGGTGGTGGTGTGATGCGTTCCTCCATGGGCAGCCTCAGAGCCCATCCTCAGTACTGAACTTCTTCCAGGAGACTCTCCTTCCTGAAAGTTCCATGACCTTCCTAAACAGAACCACCAACTCAGGATCAAGTGTTCAAACTCGTAAACCTGTGAGGGCCATATCCCATTCAAACCACAACAGCCATTGCTGCCAGTGTCGGCTGGCGTGGATTTCCTAAGAGGTGATGGCTCATTAGAGGTATTATCTTACAGGACCGCGGCTCTGGATCTGCTCTGCCACTGACCAGAGTCATTACGCGCCATGAGTGGTTTGCATTTTGGTCATTGGAAACACAAGGTGAGAGTCTCTGGGCCCTACATTGTTCTACTGAGACAGTCAGACATCTGAATATGTGAATATTTGATCAACACAATCGATCAAAGGGCCCACATGTCCAGGTTAGAATGGGTCAGATCTGTGTCTGTGACACAGGCACTCAGCATCGGAGGCTGCTTCACCTTTGGGAGTTCATGGCCTTGTCCTCTGATGTGTTTCTCATCTGTGCTCCTCATGCTTTGCCTCTGAGCTGATAAACACGCAAATGTGACCTCTACGTAGGTAATAGGATAGGGAGGTGGGATCAGCTCCTGTCACATTGTATACTTCATTTCCTATCAATAGCCCTGTTAGTGCGCACAGGCTCTTGGGTTTCCTGAGGAATGGAGTCGTTTATAAACAAAATGCTGTCATTTTGAACCATTAGAATGCATTATACGAGACATAATGGCCCAAAGAGAGCTGGTAGGGAGTCAGATGAGGTGGAGTGAGATCTTTGTTGCTCTGGGTCCCTTGGGATTTACCCACCGAGATGAACTCAGCCTTCCTATCATCCAAAACAAAACTAATATAAGCATTCTTTCTCTGAGCAGGAAAAATAAATTATTGTTAGATTCCTTGAGATTGAGCAATTTGCAATCCCGTTTGTGAATGTGGTAGGATCTGGTTATTTTAAAATTTTCTGTCAGATGGTATGTATGTAAAGCGAAGCCTGCCCTCATTGTTGCTGCTGTAAGGATGGGGTGAGCAGTTTTAGCCAGAGAAGAACACACCTCCTCAAGTCCCTGTGTAAGAACAGCAGTTAATACAGAGGCTCATAACTGGTCAAAATGCAGAGTTCAGCCATTGGTATCACACTTCTTCCCTCCAAAGCTCATTACAGAAGTAGAAAGGCTGTAGGAGCCAGGAATTGGTGAGGGCTGGGACAACGTGTTCTAGACACGACAGAAGTATTGTACTTGTGACCTCATAGAAGCTGTGGCTGCTTACACAAGATCAAGTCAGTCAATACTCCAGCATGGGTAGGGGAGAGGAGCATGGTCTAACCCCAAATGAGAAGCTAATCACAGTTGATGAATGTTGGGAAGGGTGGGGTGACTGGATTCCAGTGAATAGCCCTATGCTTATGTGTGTATGGACATCACAGATTAGACTTAGTGGCTTGAATGAAAACAGAAAGAAAAGAGGATGCGAGCTTGCAAGGAAGGTGTGGGATAGGGGAGTCTGGGATGAGCTGGAGTGGGGATAATGAAAATATGATGTAAATACATCATATACATGTATGAAATTCTCAAAGATTCTCTATTTAAAAGGGAAATAAAGGACTCAATTACTCAGTAACTAAGAGCATATATTGCTTTTACAGAAGTTCACAGCATCTAGATTAGATTTGTTATAACTGCCAGTAACTCCAGCTCCAACTCTGATGTTCTCTTCTGACCCCCATGAGCATGGCATTCAGGTACACACACACACACCTTTTAAATTTTTAAAAAATAAATATTACAAAATACAAAGAGATGGAAGACCACTTCTAATACTCTAGACCTGGGTTGATAGGCTAACTGTACTTACACATCTACTATCAAGAAATCCTGTAATTCTTCTTTAGTCTGTGGGAGAGCAAGAGTTGAGATGGGGTATTGCATTAGTTGGGGTTTTCTAGAGGCACAGAACTTACAGAATGTCTCTCTATGTTGAAGGAATTTATTATAATGACTTACAGACTGTAGTCCTACTAACCCAACAATGGTCAGCTGTGAATGGGAAGTCCAAGGATCTAGTAGTTGCTCAGTCCCATGAGGCTAGCTGTTTCAGCTGGTCTTCTGTAGAAGTAGATTCCAACAGATGTGCTGGCAATTAAGTGCAAGCTATTGAAGAAGAGTGAATTTTTCTTCTTCCAATGTCCTTATGTAGGTCT
This sequence comes from Mus musculus, assembly GCF_000001635.26. Lineage (NCBI taxonomy): Eukaryota > Metazoa > Chordata > Mammalia > Rodentia > Muridae > Mus > Mus musculus. The sequence goes on along the minus strand of NC_000080.6, from coordinate 120,589,919 downwards.
CCAGCAGAATGTGTGGCCCAGATTAAAGGTGTGTACCACCAATCCTGGATCTGTGACCTGCTTTGTCCCAGGCTGACCTTGAACTCAGAGATCTCTTTGCCTTAGTCTCCTGGGACTAAAGGCATGTACTCCCTTGCCTGGGTTTAAGCTTTTCATGCCCACTATGCTACAAGATCTCCATGCCAAGATCCAGGCCAGACACCTGTGTCTTCTAGCCTCAAGATCTGGATTTCAGTTCATTCCAGATATAGTCAAGTTGACAACCAGGAATATCCACTACAGATATGAAGTCTAACACTGAATTCCATGTATTAGCCCAGGCCCTGTGAGAGCAAGTGACTAGATGCAGTGGTTGGATATGATTGGCTCAGGGAAGGGGCACTATTAGAAGGTGTGCTCCTGTTGAGGAAGGTGTGTCACTGTAAGTGTGGGCTTTAAGACCCTTATCTTAGCTTGCTGGAAGCCAGTATTCTGCTAGCAGCCTTCAGATGAAGATGTAGAACTCTCAGCTCCTCCTATACCATGTCTGCCTGGTTGTTGCCATGCTCCCACCTTGATAATAATGGACTGAACCTCTGAACCTGTAAGCCAGCCCCAATTAAATGTTGTTTTTATAAGAGTTGCCTTGGTCATCGTGTCTATTCAAAGCAGTAAAACCCTAACTAAGACACTGGACAATACAAAAAACGAGAAGGGTTCGTCAGAAAATGGACAAAACACAGAGAAGGCTTGGAGAGTCACTGTTCACTGAATCTGCTTCAGAGAAGGTACGGTATGGTAGTTGAAAGCACATGCCATCATGGGCTGCCATGTGGTTTAAGAAAGGTTTGTTTGCTAAGGACATTTGGGAGTCTTTTGTCTGAAGCCAATGGTCAGAGGAGTCCTACATCTCCCAGGAACCTGGTTCCCAATTGCTTCTGCACCTCTGAAAGCTTCTTCACGGAAAGGTAGCCCAGCCTTGCTTAGTTACATGCCTGTCATGGGAGGTCTGTGTTCACTGTCATGGTTCCACGATGTTCACCTGTCATTTCATGGAGCACTAAGTGCTACCTGGTTCTAACATCACCAGTGCTGGGTGCTGGGTTTTATACCTAGTTGGTTTCTCCTGAGTACTATGTTGTATTACTTGTTGAACCAGTGGCCATTTCAGATCATCTCTCTGCCTGGGTGGTCCCAACACATGACCATAAGTACACCATTATGTATAAAAATTACATGAATTGCCATGAAGCAGAACTGTTGTTAATTAGAATAATCTGTACAATAGGAGTTGACACACAATAGGTCCCCAGTTGGAAGGCTAGATGCAGCTGTATGTGATGAGCAGTTTACTCTGTGCTCCCTGCATAGGGCGCACTCACTGTCCTGTTCAGGGGCATGTGATGGAGAACCTAACTACATGGTTCTGCACATTTGATCTCTTCCACACAAGCTTTTTGCTTTTACCCTGTGCAAAGACCACAGGGGATGGCTGACTGTGCTCAGTTCAGGTAGGTCATCAGATTCCAGAAAGTCTCCATGAACCAGAAGTCAATGGTTTCTGAGATCTGTCAGTTCACCAGATCTGAGGTCTGGTTAAAAATGTAAGGCCATGAGATGCTAACATCTTCCAAGCTTCCTCTTGCCTCGTGGGACACAGAGGAATGCATCACCACAGGATCCGAGCTTCTCTGGTCCTCACAAGGTCATTTAAAACAAAAACTGGACAAGGTCATTTTGCTTTGACTTGGCTGAATCTTACTCCAAGTATTTATTCAGCTCCCCTGGGGCTGTTCAAGCTTCTACCAACCCTTCCTGCATTGCATGTCCCTTGCTTCTGAGTCACGGCTTTGACCTTTTCCTTTAGTCTTGCAGGCTTACTCTTTCTACACATCTCCCTTTAAAAAAATCTTATTAAGATCACATATAAAATGTGTTCTTTGAAACTTTCTTCCCTGTATACAATGTGTTGACCTTATCTATTCTCTACCACCTCCCTCCATTTCCTCAACCTCTGGGACTCAGCAACCCATCTCTGTCCTGACCTCAAGCTGTCTTTTTCATTAGTTTAATTATCTATGAATGTGATTGTTAATAGCCCTTCTAAACCAGCTTGGGTTGAGTATATGCACATTGGCATGGGATCTTTCTCTGAGCACATGGGCAGAGCCTACTGACGGCCACTCTTTCAAGGAAAAATGATGGTTCTTCCTGTGAGATTCTAACTTATTTATTTATTTATTTATTTATTTAATATATACCTGTCCCAGTCTCTCTCTCTCTGCTGCCTGTCAGATGTTGGTAAAGTGTGACTCTTGGATGAGAGGGTAGGGAAGGTGGAGGTCCATAATTGAATGCTCTGGAGGCAGCCAGGGAAGATGGAAAAGCAGTATCTGGGGTGTGTGTCCATCCCCTCCCACACTGTCATTTCTCTTGCTGCTAGTCAAGTTTTACAGCGAAGAGAAGGCAAATGGCTTGTACAGACTTGGATAATGTTGGTAATTACAGCCATCACACGAAGCAAGAGGGGAGCAGCCAGCCTTTGTTCAGGAAATCAGCAGAGCCCAGCAGCCACTCAGTGGCATTTTGGTTTCTCGAAACGACAGCACGTCTACACACAGTGCAGTGCAGGGGTGCACTGTGTCAGAAGGTAACCAGACTCTTATGTTTCTGATACTTGTTGGACCTTTTCTCTCTGGTGAAAGTCAGTACCTTTTCAGGAGTGTTAGCCCAGGGATATAGCGAAGAATGTGTACAGGGTATTCTGGGAAAGAAGAGGAATCTATTGGGTATCCTGGCTGCCTAGCACGAAGGAAGGGTTGGGGGCTTAGAATTTTCTTCCAAAGAGGCCGCATGCCTATATCTTTGATAAGTTGGGGGCCACTGGCTTGACTTTAGGTTCTAGGTCATTTTCAATCCAGAAAAATCCCTTTCCTTTTGCATTCTGTCTATCTTTGTTTCAGTGATATAACTGCCCTTTCTGGACAGCTAGGATTTGGGACTTATATGCAGGCTATATGTGGACTGCAGAGCTGGTCTGTCAGTTAAGCACCAAGCAAAAACCCAGTTTTAAAAATGATCAGGGACAGTCATTTCAAAGGGGCCAGACATCAGTCCCTTGGCTGTTCTCATCTCAGCGAGTCTCCTGAGACAGAAACACTTTCCAGGAATCCGTACTTCCCAGAATGGATCTTTGCTGGAATGAGATCACCAAGAGAGCACCGTGTCACGGTCTCAGAGTGTTTTAGAATTGTTGGGAGTTCACTCATGAGCCTGTGGTTTGTGTTCACTGGGAATTCAACCAGCGTTAGAGAATACATTGTTTTAAAATGTGTATACGTGTGTTTGAGTCTGTAATGCATCTATGTCTATGTACTGTGTCCATGCTGGGTGCTCACAGGGATCAGAAGAGGACACTGGACCCCCTGGAACTGGAGTTACAGATGATTGTGAGCTGCCATGTGGGTCCTGGGAATGGAACCTCTGGAAAAGGAGCAAGTGCTCCTAACTGCTGAGCCATCCCTTCAGTCCCAACAATGCGTTTTTATTTTGTTGGGAAAAGATCTCACTAGTTTAATAGTATAATGCAATTCTTAACACATAACACTCCACAGTACAGTTCGCCCCAGAAACTAGAATGGAAGGGAATTTTACAGCAATAGTCTGTCAGGTACATGATTTCTATGGTGAAGTGTGTTTGTGGGAATGTAGGGTATAGTTAATGCAAGCTGATAAATGCCTGTTCTTTTTCTTTCATAGTGAGGAGAAGAGAGAGAGAGGTCTCAAGAAACTCATGAAGAGACACTGTGATCCATCTTTTTGATCATGTTTCCATTCAGTTTTCTGAAACAATATCTTGTGGGCAGCTATTGTTAATTTTGATAATTTTAAAAGATTTATTTATTTTATGTATGTGAGTACACTGTAGCTGTACAGATGGTTGTGAGCCTTCATGTGGTTGTTGGGAATTGAATTTTTAGGACTTTTGCTCGCTCCAGTTATCCCTGCTCCCTCAGTCCCTGCTTGCTCTTCCCCAAAGATTTATTTATTATTATACATAGGTATACTGTAGCTGACTTCAGACACACCAGAAGAGGGCATCAGATCTCATTACAGGTGGTTGTGAGCCACCATGCAGTTGCTGGGATTTGAACTCAGGAGCTTCGGAAGAGCAGTCAGTGCTCTTTAACCTCTGAGACATCTCTCCAGCCCCAGTTTTGATATTTTTATTCTTTAGACTTGTTTCTGTATTGCTGATAAATGAGCCTAGGGCCTTGTACAAGCTAGGCAAGCACTCTGCTATTTAGCTGTATCCTTAACCTTTGATTTATGTATTGACCAAACAAAATGATCCTCTTTCAGGAATCCCTGAAGGTTAGAAGCTCATGTAAGGAAATGCGTTGCTTGCAGGATTGTGGAAAGCCTAGACGGATGGGCTCGTGGCTCTCAGAAGAACGTAGAGGTAGCCATAGAGGGGGTTTGTATTTGTTTCTCTGCTTCTGGAACCTCCAAGAGCCAGTCAATGTCCCTACAACCACAGTCCAATGATCAGGAGGGCAGAGCTATCGGTTTCATTCTGTCTCCCTCTAAGCCCACAGGGCTGGTTGCTGACTAGTGGGATGTGGAGTGTCATAGCTGCCATCACTGGTGTGTTTCAAGAACCAGGATAAGTGATGCAGATGATTGGCTGTCCCTGGACCTCCTTTCTCCATCCTTGCTGGCTCCCAGGAAAGCTGTCAAGATGGTGGGGAGGCAGCTGGCTGCACATCACGGTGGTCTCTGGATTTCAGTGAAGTTCTCATTGATGGAGCCTCAGACGCAGATCCCTCTGCATGGGCATCTTAGGATGGAGTTTTAGGCCTTTTGGTCTCTGAACCATAACAACCCACCCAGAGAACCCTGCTCCTGGGTTTTTTTTTGTCGGTTTGTTTTGCTTTGCTTTGTTGTTGTTGCTGTTGTTTTTTCTTTTGCTCAAAGTACAAAGAGCCCTGTTGGGGCTCAAATCCCTGCCTCATAGTTGAATCTTTGCTTGGCCTTAGACAGCAAGAGCCAGGAATGTGTGTTAACATTCGGGCATACGGCCTGTTTCATAACTCTCATAACGGGGCTACACTTCCCTGGACTCTTGGTAAATGCTTTCAATCCCATGAGAACTACCAGCCAGGTTGATTAAACAGACAGAGCAGTGGATAATCTGGGAGGAAAATGTATCTTAATGCTATTTCCATCAGTTATTCTTGTGTCACTGTAAGCATAGCGTCTGACAGAAACAAGGGAGGGAGGGTTTGTTTGTGGTAATCTACTTTGAATGAGAACCATTCCCCAAAGGCTCAGGTATTTGACCACATTTTCTCCAGTTGGTGGCACTGTTTGGGGATGCTAGGGAACCTTACGGATGGTCCTTGCTGGAGGAAGCACTTCACCTGAAACAAAGCGGGTTTTGAAAGTTTATAGCCTTCCTCTACTTCCGGTTTACTCTTTCTGCTTCCTGTGTGTGTGGCTGAGGTGCGATCTCTCAGCTCCCTGCTCTGAACACCTGCTTTCCACAAAGGACTCTAACCCTCTAACTGTGAGCTCAAATGCAATCTTTCTTTCTTTCTTTCTTTCTGTCTGTCTGTCTGTCTGTCTGTCTGTCTCTCTCTCTCTCTCTGTCTGTCTTCCTCCCTCCCTCCCTCCCTCCCTCCCTCCCTCCCTCCCTCCCTCCCTTCCTTCCTTCCTTCCTTCCTTCTTTCTTTCTCAAGTTGCATCTTCTGGTCGCATTGTTTTATCACAGCAGCAGAGAAGTAACTAACACAGTTCACGTTGACTGTGACAGTATGGTTCAAATGTTGTAGGTAGGAATACATTGTAGAGACTTTCCACTACAGCAGAACATGAAAACAGACAGCAAGGGAAGATCAAAGGGCGAGGAAACATCTCCAGAGGCTGTGTCTAATGATCCACTTCCTCCAGCCAGGCCCCACTTCCTAAAGGTTTTACAAGCTACCAAAATAGTACCATAGAGAGACAACACATGCTTGAAACAGGAAACATGTGGGGGGTGGGGATTTCAAATTCAAAATGTAGTATCATTATGCTTCAAATACATCCTAATATTACAATTGGTTAAAATGATTACAACAAGTTGACTCTACTAGGCTTGCATTAAATTTTTGTCGTACTAAAGTGAGTTTCCAGGTTGAATTTTGTCTCCCTTAAGAAGATATTCAAATACCTGTGAGTAAGACCTTATTTAAGTTAGCATCTTTAGGGATGGAATTAAGATAGCACACTAAGCCCAGTAACGTTGGGAGGTATGTGCATTTGCACACATGTGTGTTTGTGTACATACTCATGTGTGTGCTCCTGCACATATGGGGGTCAAAGGATATCATCAGCTACTGTTTCTCAGACAACTTTTGTTGTTTTGAGACAGGTCTCTCCCTGGCCAGGAGCTCAGCAAGCAGGCTACACTGGCAAGGCAGTGAGCCACAGGTGTCTGCTCATCTCTGCACCCCCAGTGCTGGGATTACATATTCACACCACCACAGCCAGAGTTTTCTTTCGAAACCTGGATTCTGGAGACTGAACCCAGGCCCATGCTTGCAATGCCAGTGCTTTACTGATCAAATCATCTCCCAGCCTCAGTGACTCGAGCCATTATATGAGAAAGCAGATGGAGATCAGGGAAGACACACAATGGGAGGACGGCCATACAAAGATGGAAGCAGAAGCTGGAGGTGATGATGCAGCTGCAAGACAAGGGATGTCACAGTGTCACCCACCAGCCAAAGCAGGAGGCGGCGAGGAAGGATTCTGTCCTATAGCTCATGTTCTGTGTTCTGACCTTCATAATGAAGGCAGAGTAAATTCTCGATGTCTCAAGCCGCCTGCTCTGTGATGATCATTCATGAGATCTGATCATCTATTATGCCACCCACCTCATCACCAGACAAATATATTTTATTAAGGTTTCTAACATGGCATTTCTCATTTCTTTGGCATACTTTCAGAAGTATACGTCTTTACTTCATTACTCAATTTATTTGGTAGTAGCTCAGGGACCCCTCCTTCCATGGTTCTGTCTTGTCACTCTGTCAAGTACTCAGCTGTCACTATTAACTAGCGATTAGATCACTAACTATGAGTAGCCAAGATTGCTTTCAGTATTCCTGAAGCAAGCCCTTTGTGATGGTTTGTATATGCTAGGCCCAGGGAGAGGCACTATTAGAAGGGGTATCCCTATTGTAGTAGGTGTGGCCTTGTTGGAGTAGGTGCATCTCTGTGGGTGTGAGCTTTAAGACCCTCATCCTAGCTGCCTGGAAGTCAGTATTCTGTTAGCAGTCTTCAGATGAAGATGTAGAACTCTCAGCTCCTCTTGCACCATGCCTGCCTGGATGCTGCCATGTTCCTGCCTTGATGATAATGGACTGAACCTCTGAACTGGTAAGCTAGCCCCAATTAAATGTTGTCCTTATAAGAGTTGCCTTGGTCATGGTGTCTGTTCACAGCAGTAAAACCCTAAGACAATGACTAACTTAAAATTAAGTTTATTTTGATTTATGCTCCCAGAAGGATGCATACCATTGTGGTGGGAAAGACATGGCTGGCAGCAGGAAGGAGAGCTGGCTGATTGCAACTTTCATCCATTCATGGGAGGCGGGGCAGGCAATGGAGTGAGGCTATGGGTCCTTGCAGCCTGCCCTAGAGACCCCCTTCCTCCTGCAAGACTCCACCCTCTAAAGGGTTGAGCTCCTCTGCACATCCAGCACGGCTGCTCCTCTCTTCCCTCCTTTCCTTCCTCTCTCTCACCAGGCTGATTCCATGACTTTCCTGTTAGAGTCCAGCTTCTCATCTAGGGTATTTTTCTGTCTCTCTTCCATCACTTCCTTTTTTGAAGTCTGATGTTTAATTATGGAAGCAAGTGTAGAGTTTGTCCAATGTGGCTATGAAATTGCTTAGGGCTTGAGATTATCCACTGTGACCTGGCTTATAGAAGGGGAAATAATAAGATATCAGAGAAGATACTAGAAACAAACATTATGTCCATATCCCAAGACTCACAGCGTCTGTACATTAAAATGGGGGGGGGTAATCTTGAAAGTTTGGGAGAATGTGAGAGTGTGACGTGTGTTAGTTTATACACCCTGTGATAATTTATAACACAGTGACATTTTAGTTGCTAAGAACATCTTTCCTAGAAAGACTCTGAAGCTGCACGTGACAGTGTTATAACCATCCTCATGCTGACAGTCCATCGATACTGTGCTTTCACACGTACCAGGCAGTCAAGCCACATGGAATCTCACACACTGAAACTCTGTAACCATGATAATTATTCTCTGTACAAAGAGACCAAGAGAAAATCGAATGGTGTTTTTGCTCTACATTCTTTACATAGACACAACACACATAGGACATCATTTGGACCCTCGGATATGAGTAGAGAAAAATATGCCTTCCAGACAAACAATCTATTACATGGGCTGCCTGTGTCCATTCCGATTAGCAAGATCCCTGCCTGCATAGTTATTTATTTCCAGCGTTGCCATCCTTCACTGATATAAACCCCAAGACTGTTGACTGTATCATCTCTGTGGTGGAATGGGAATATTTAAGATGCTCTAGACTGAAAAAATGACAGAAAATCCTATTAGAACTTCTGTTTTACAGGAGCCAAAATACCATACTGAGGAAGTACCATGGCCTAACTGGTACAGTGATTCCCTGGTTATTGGTCATTGTCAATCATCAGTGACATTAGGTGCCACTTGTCTTCAATTCCCTGTCTGTTTCAGCTGAACTCCCTGGGAAAGTTGCATAAGTATCTGGTAACAGAAATGTCATCCTTAAAATCACCGGTTATGCAGGACTTGCTCATTGGCCAAATGCTTAGGTTCTCCTGATGCTCCCAGCTGTTCTTCTCTGCCATTGGATCCACATGGTGTTCTCTCTTTGCCTTGATAGACAAGCACAGTAGATTGTGCTCCTGCTAGGCAGGCCTGCCTCTAGAGTAAGGCACACACTTTCATCTTACAGACAACTTGACCTCAACAACTTGCTTTGACAAATAGCACTGGTATGATACAGGATTCTAAGTTTTCTTTCAAGTTTTTAAGGCCACAAGATTTATAAATGTCTTCCATCTTAAAGGATACAAGTCTTTTTTTTTCGCCTTTGCAGGTGTCTTAATGAGCACAGTACAAATTATGTACAAAATACCCAAGACCAATTTCATAATCTTGAAGGGACAGGAGCTTTTTTGTTGTCTGAACCTGCCTGTTTATAAGTTATTTCAAGATGTCTCTGACTCCTTTTCTAAACCCTCATATCCGGAATAAACGAATTTAAAGGAGAAATAAGTTCCTTGTCCAGCATGTATTAAATACGAAATGTTGGTACTTGGTTCTTCCAAATATGAGGTCAGTGGTGTCTCAAATGTCCAATGGCAAGGACTGAAACTGGTCCTGCTCTGTCCCACCTGACCGCATGGCTTCCTGGGAACCTTGTCGCCTTGACACTGGTAAAGGACAGAGTCATTTCATTCACAGAAGAAGATACAAATACCCAACGTCATCCAGAGTAGCTTGGCCTTGGTAAACTGAGAGGCCATGTCAGTCAGTGGAAGGGATACTCTTATGTGTGGTAATCTAGGGCAGTTAAGAGCCTAGACACAACCAGAGGGCACAGAGACAGTATTCAAATTAAAATCAGAAATGAAAAGGGAGAGATAACAACGAAATATATCTTTAAATAATTATTCTGTTTGTTGAATAGTAAGAGTTGAAAATATTAAAATCATGTTCTACAAACAAACAAAAGGAGCATAGACACACTGGTAATTACTCAGGCAACACGGAAGCTTAGAGAGATAAACTTACCTTCGGCATAAGTAAGAATGAGTTGGAGGCAACTAAATGCCAGGCTAAAGGTCAGAGCTTCTCATTTGGTTTTGTGCACAGAAGTTCCTATCTCCTCTGACAGGACAGTAGAAGAAAATAAATTCCCAGCCCATAACTTCAGTGTAGTGGCTTGCTCCGTTATGCCAGTGTAGAAATATCTGATAGCCAGACACACGAAAGACTCAGGAAGTTGTCCTTGAGGCAAATAATAAGGACTTGGTCAAGCTTCCGAACCTGTGGGGAAAATCAGGGGGAAGGAGCAGGTACATCCAGTGGGAGGTTTCCACTAGTCTATAGCACAGCATAATAAATTTGGTGATAAAAACTGCACATTTCAAAATATCAGATATTACCAATATTCTCAGCAAAAAGAGATGACAAAATAGGAGAAAGTGGTCAAACCACTCACCCAGCCTGATTTTTATACATTGCATGCATAGATTCAAATATTACACTTACCCTCAAAATTAATAATTTAAATACTCAATCTCCAAACCTGGGTGTTTATATTCATGTTATTTATATTCATTTATCATAGGAACACTGGTTACTAATTTGATACAATACATTTTTGAAATCATATTAGAATTTTAAAAATGTCTATCTGTTTGCATGTGCAAATTCCTTCCCTAGAATTTTAGACTCTTCATCGACATGAGCTCTGTATGTTTCCTGATCACGTCTCTAAGGTTTACCATGCCTGCTTGGTACATATCCTGTCTGTCCAATGTAATTAATGCTTGGTCATGAGCTTGCTGAAGATGTCACACAGAAATCTTCTCCAAATTCCTTGACAATTGTAGAAGACAAAGTCATTTCAATCACAGAAGAATATAAAAGTATCCCAGTGTTGTCCCGAGTAGATTGGCCCTGTGATGAGTATTCATAGCATGCTCTATATACACCAAGAAATCTGGTTTTCTGATATGAAGCAAGCCCCACACTGCAGGTCTAACCAATGCGGGCAGGATGCTCTTAAAACACTGTTATGTTAGAGCTCTGAATTTCCTTGTTGGAGTTGGAAGGGGGCTTGCTTGTCTAAGGTTAGAATTTATAATTGGAAACCCCCGCGTTCTCTCAGAGCTGGCAATGCAGCAATGCTCATCTGCTTTGGAATCTTGAGAAGAGAAGTAAATAACAGTTAAGCTAACTTGGCTCTCGCCAGGGCGTACGTAGAGCATACTGCTTTGAAGACAAGTGGGGAAAGTCTCCACTCTACATGCGGGGCTGTGCACGCGTTTGTTTGCTGTCAACACATCAAGTTTTGCCCCTTCACTCTTCCAACGATGCTTTCTATTGTTCCCCATCTAGGGCCTTTCACTCTCTATCCATTCCAGATGGCAGTGCTCAAATCATTTTCAAACTGAATATTTTAGACCTTAAAAAAAATTAAAGATGAAATCACATGTATGGGAAACCAGGCCCTTTCTACTTCTTCCGCTATTTTGTGAAACTTATTTTTAGGATATATCGTCAATCTGGACATTTTCACACATATTTTTATCAGTTCAGCCTGTTCTGGATCACTTACCAGTCTGGTTGCTGTGGCATGGCAATGTTTTAAAAATTCTTTCTTTCTAAACAACAAAGACACTAACTGCTCAATAGCAGCACACTAGGATTTGAGAATGGGTATGCACACCCTTGGGGTACTCTTGATGGTGCACACCAGCTACATTTTAGCTTCTAACTGTCTTTAATCTTCAGTGTCATTACAACAGGATTTGGGTCCCTGAAGGCATAGAGTTTATAGCTGAAACCCAACCCCCATAGCACTAATGGAATGCTTGCGTGAGACAGCAACTGGAAGGTTATTTAAAAGATCAGAGCAAACTCTTGGTTTGTTACATGAAAGTCAAAAAGCCCCAGCTCAGAGATAGGAAGCTAGAATAAGATAAAATAATAAAAATAATCATTTAGAAGGGATATACTCGTTCGTACCGTGTACTGGATCAGGTGTTCTTCTAAGTCCTTGGAATCACATGACCTCATGTGTTGATATTATAATGTTCATTCTGCACATGGGAAAACATGATGATTAGGGAGAAATTAAGTGGCTTGTCTGTGGTCACAGCAATTGTAGATTCTGGTGCAGATTTTGGGTTTCAGTGGCTCGGTACCAGGGTTGAAACAAAGTCATTTACTCCAAGGTCGCAAAACCTCGTGGGCTGGGTCAGTAGACTCCTAACTCCATTCTATCTTTTCTTTGGTAAGGGTTTAGGATTGGTCTTATTCTGTCTCTTCTTAAGCATCCACTCCATTTTCCCACTGGTTTGCCACCTGACCACTGCCCTAATGTAAATGTTACTCTATTTCCTTCAGCTAGAGTTTAATGCTCTGAGGGCAGGACAGCCAAGAAGTCTTAAAGGTCAACCTGTGGAGCTGAGCTTAGGCTGGGCATTAATATATGCACACTGAGGGGCTATTCCCAGCTGGTTGACAAACACACTGAAGGCTTCCCTTAGCCCTCTCCTTCCAACTCCTCCAAATTCCCCACTGTGTTAGTAGTATGTGAGCCGTGGCCCAGAAGGAAAGCCCAGAGCACACATGATTCAGAGCTGTCTGTCTTCCTGAATCTCTTTGTTGTTGCTGACACCACTGAAGGTGAGGTGCATGTAGGGTGGAAATGAGGCAGACCATATGCAAGGCCTCCATCTTCATGTGCTCTAAAGCTTCCTCCCCATGCACCTGGAAGTCTCCTGCTAGACGGTGACTCTCTGCCTTCCCTCCTCTTCCCATTCACATCCCTCTCAGATAGAGAGAGTCCAGCTGTGGAATCTTCTATTCTCTCTAGAGAATACTAGTGTGGATGGAATTGTTGGAGCATCCTCAGGGAAAATGAAGCCACTAAAGATGAGAGCAAGGTGGGCAGTGAGATAGGAACATGGTTTAAACACTCTCCACAACCACATCCAAGTGGTAAGATGGATACCCCTGAATTTTTAGGTGGCCCCAGGGCTTGCAGCATGACTTTGGTAGACCAAGTGAACTTTTGTCTATGCACGCTCAAAATACTGACAATCAGAGGTGGTGGTGGTCCATGCCTTTAATCCCAGCACTCAGGAGGCAGAGGGAGGTAGATCTCTGTGAGTTCGAGGCCAGCCTGGTCTACAGAGTGAATTTGAGTACAGCCAAGTCTACCCAGAGAAACCCTGTCTTGAAAAACCAAAGGGGGGGGGGGGAAACAACCAACCAACCAACCAAAATATGCTGACAACTGTACTTTATGACTTGGTTTAAAGATGATATAACCAAATCTGGACTATATATTTGTCTTTCCTTCTGAACTTAGGAGAAATTGAAGTTTAAGAGGAGAAGTGGGTGTTGGGCATGGCGGGTTCTCATTTCCTCGAATAGGAAAGTCAGCACTGGGGCAGGACCGATGCACCACTTACAAGCACCTGTGTGGTCAAGATTTACATGAATTAAGGGCAGTTATAGCATCGCTGCTGAATTCCCACCCACATCCCAGTCCGTCCTGCCACTAACACATCATTAGGTTTACTCTTTGTGACTTTTTCATGCAGAACTAGATGTTGTGTGCTTCTGTATCTAGCTTTGGTTCATTTGTCTGTTTTCTTTTCTCATCATAGAAGTTGAAAGGCTTGTGCATACTGTTCTGTCCGACACAAGCTCTATTTTTCCTTATGATTGTGGCTCATATTCCACTGTATGTGTGTGTCACTGTTTGTGTACTGATTTTTCTCTTGTTAATGGGTATTGGTATTGCTGGCAGTTCAGGGGTACTGTCAAAACAGTGGCTTGGGCTGTCTTGTACATGTATTTGGTGAGCAGAGGTGCTTGTTTTTCTTGGGCATGCCTCAGAAATCTATGACATCTAAGTCACTGAACCTTAAGCTTACTGCGATTGTCTGGACTGGCAGGCCAGTCAGCTCAAGAAACCTGCTCATCTCTGCTCCTTCCTCATCCCACACTGGGTCTGCATACATTATCACCACTCCTGGATTTTGTGTGAGTTCTGGAGATTCAAACTTGGGTCCTCAGGCTTTCATGAAAAGCACATTATTTTTGACCAAACCACCTCCCCAGATCAATATATTTGTGTTCTATCAGCCTCTCAAAGTTTTGAAACATAGGGAAGTAGAGAACCCTGTTTCAGATGTACAGACCCAAGGAGCACCCACCAATGATCCAGCAGATGGCTCAGGGTTTGCCAGGCAGTTGGCACACTATTTTTCCCCCTCAGCTGTTGGATGCTGTTTTGATGACATAATACATGGAGATAAATGTTAAAGGTAAGAACCAGAAGGTAAGAATGAAAATGGAGAATGAAGAACTTGTGTTGATCCATCAGGGTTTTAGTTAGACAAAACATACACACACCAATAATAGTTAATTTTATATGTCACCTCGTTCTGGTGCTCCATTGCATGACTAAACATCCACCCAGATCTTGCAGTTAAGGCGTTATTTAGATTGGATTAATACTTAAGAGGTGGAGTCAGAGAAAATCATATTACCATTCTCAACGCAGGGAGGCCACACCCATTATCTGAGGACCCTGGAAGAAAAGCCTAATGTCTCCCAAAGATGAAGGACATTAGGCTCATGCTGCCTTCTGAAGCAAGACTGCAGTCATGCCGAGTTCTCGATTGCCAGCTCATCTCCAGACTGACCAGGGCTCTAGCCCCACCCATATGTTAGCCGACTCCTTAAATAAATCTCCCTTGATGCTCGTGTATACAGCATAGACATATTTACATGTCTACATATATAATATATACACACATCCTATTTGATGTTTTTCTAGAGATTCCTAGTATAGATACATGTAATCTGGGTGGTCAGGTCCCCAGAACAAAGTTCCCCCACTCCCCACCCCGGCCCCACTGGAAGACTTAAACATGTCAAATTTGTTTTATTACAGTGCTCGAGACTTGAGGATCAAGATGAAGGCATTAACGCATTTTTTCCTCCCGAGGTCTCTTTCCTTGCAGGTGGTCACCTTCTGTCTCTCTCTCTCTCTGTCTTGACATCCTTCTCTTTAAGAGTACTTGCCAGATTAACACACACCTAACCTCCTCCTCTTTAACACATGCAGCTCTTCAAAGGTGCTAGTTCCAGTCACTTAACTTTTCATCATTATTATGAGATGTATGAGCAAGCTGCCACCGCACCTCTGATGGCTTACAGGTAAGCGTGGGAGCTGTCCCCACACATGGAACCCTGTTAGCCCAGGCATCTTAGGAAATTTTAGAATGGGCAATAGGCACCCCAGCTCAAAATGCCTGAAGTTCCTTCTTCGAACATGCGTGAAGGTCATGGGATTTGGGGTTGGAAGACACTGCATCCCTAACACTCAGCGTTGGTGTCTGTAAAATGAGAATATCATTGTAGTGGGAGGGTGGGCAGGTTCACAGGCGGGAGCCTTTTGCTGAATTTGTTGTTGTTGTTGTCCGTAAAACTAAAGACACCTTGTGGAGAGCCGTGCCGTGAGCAATCGCCATTATAAGATGGCGCTGGCTTCCACTGCGCCTAACTAGTAAACAAGCCTTATGCGCAAGTGCAAGAGTAAATTCACGCCCAGTCACTGCCCATTTCGGGGCGTAGTAATGGGGTGATGGGCGAGCAACGGATCAGGTGCTGTCACGCCACATCAGGTGCTGAAACGTCACACTGAGGGCTATATAAGCAGCGCCATTTTCCGGGTTCGGGGTCTTCCTTATGTTGAAGCAATAAAAGCTTTGCCGTAGAAGGATCCGGTTGTCCGAGTGAATTCTTGCCGGCGAGATACTAGCTCAGGCGAGAACACCTAACTCAAACCCACTCTGCTTTGCTTTAGTTTCTGTTGATGGCTTAGGAGCAAGCCATCAAGCCACCAAGGGCCGCCCATGTTTCTGAGCCTCAGTGGTCAGAAGGAAGATATCAGTTTGATGCTTTCCTCATTCCACAGGCAGGACCCAAGGCTGCCATCCCCAGTGCAAGGCAAGCCCTCGTTCCCCAGTGATGTTTGCCATGGTGGCAGAAATGCTGTGTTTAATTGCATCCCACCCCTCAACTACACCTACTGCAGAACAGACTCATTCCGCTTTACTCTCTGATCCATTTTCCCATGATTTGGGGGTCAAATCATTTTTATTTTCTCACGTAAAGAAAGAAGGGGGTGGGGGAAGCCAATTAAGTTGCAAGCAGATGCTCCAGTCTTTGACTAAGAGGCACACAGATGAGGCATTCAGAAACCCGAGGATTGTTTTCAGCTCCCTCCTTGTCTCCCTGACGCCCTTGAGCTTAACTGCAGTCAGGTCACAAGTATGTTTATGACCAAAACTGCCAGAGTCCTTTGCCTGTGACCTTGTACTCTTGAGAAGGAGTGTGACTCTGAAATTCAATAAATAAATAATTCTGAATACACAGTGTTAGGAGCACAAGGTACAAGACTCTGGGCTTCCCTTGGAAAGAAAAATAAAAGGCTTTGTAGGAGTGGGATGTGGGTCTCTAAATTTTGAGAGAAGGGTCACCTTTTTGCAAGCAAATATCTTACAGTTCTTCCACTCAATAGCTTATATGTGAGTTAAATGAATGCAAAGGGCTGTGTGCTACATTCTGTCACAAAACAAGTCATAATAAAACATTAAATACACATGAGGTCTATACCTATAGATATGTAGATACACATACATATGTAATTTGGTTGCTTATTGATATGTTTATAAAAAGATAAAGAGAGAGGGGATATGTTTTGGTGGATGTGTAGTCAGGTAAGGGGGCAAGAAGTGCCTCTACTGGCCTATGCTGAGGCATCCCTTCTTCATGAGGGACCAGCCATAGGATGATATACTATAGAATAGAGTTTATTCAGGGCATGGGGAGGGGAGTCAAGAGGGTAGTAGAGACAGAGAAAGGGGAGAGAGAGAGAGAGAGAGAGAGAGAGAGAGAGAGAGAGAGAGAGAGAGAGAGAGAGAGAGAGAGAGGTAGAGGCCAGGCATGAGCATGTGGCGAGCAGGAGCAGGAAGGCAAGAGAGCAATCGAGAGAGAGGAGGAGACAAGCAGCCCCTTTTATAGTGAGTCAGGCACACCTGGCTGTTGCCAGGTAACTGTGGGACAGAGCTTAGACAAAATGCTAACACTTACGATCTATCTTTAAGTATTGCCTAAGAGTCGATCATTCTTTAGACCACGTAGGCAAAGTTCTAAACCTTATTCCTGATCTTCATGTAGCTTTAGTGTTTGCATTGCTTAGATTTCCTTGTGGCATGCATCAAAAAGAGGTGATGTTTGACTTTTATGAATAAAGAAATACGTTTAGTTCATGGGAGATACTCACCTACAGTCCTGTGGTGGCCTTGTTAATGGGGGCCCTCTTGTGCTTCATCCTTAGGGTGCATGGGCTAAGAGTGCCCCATGACCTCACAGGTTGGAGTTGGCTTTAGGTTTCACTCTAGAACACAAGTGAAGCATGCTGCTAACTGAAGGGGCAAGGAAGAGGCGCGCGGATGCTAAGATCAAAGTCATCTTCCCAAGGTCCTGATTCGGAAGATGAGGCTCGGTCTCTGTGTGTTGACTTCCGTGCTCAGGCACGTGACTTGGTGACTGCTCGGAAACTAGAACCAGATCTTTCTGATCCCCAAACAGCTGCTTTTCCTTCTTTCCTCTGTCAGCAGCTCTCTGTTCTGCTGAGCACAGCAGAGCACAGGTGACAACCACTTCCTGAAGGGTCCCCAGGCTTCCGTTTACAAACCTCTTGGTTTCCAAAGCCATGACTCAGGTCCCCGGTGCCTAACCTCCTTTTGTTCCTCTTTGCATTGTCCCTTTGCTCTGTCTTAGTATTTTTTCTTTGCCCCTCCATTGTAGGTGACCTTCCCAGGGCAAACAGGCAGATTGGGGTCAGGGTGTCCTGGGGTGCAGAGTCCAGTGGCCAACAAACAGAATCCTGGGTCTGCCTCAGTGGTCCCTGAGAGAGCAGGGATGGTCTGTACCTCTCACTGCCTCTTTTCCTTCCTGTCTCCCCTCCTCTTCCCTTCAGCTCCTCACTCTTCTCTCCCCTGGTCCCTTATCTCTGCTCTAGATGTTGCTCTTTCTTCGATAATAACAGTCCAAGATAATGTAGCTTTAGATAGTGTCACCAACCAGAAACACCCAAGGCTAGCTAAGCAGGCAGCAAAGTGTAATTTTAAATTTAAAATTAGCCATCTAGACCTATTTCAGGAGTTCATAGCTGTGGGGTGGTGACCAAATGCTCACCCTGTAGCAAGAGTCAGAGATGTGTGCAGTGGCTTAGTGAGTTAAAAAAAAATGTTCCTGGACTCATGACTCAAGAGAAAAATGCCATTGTTTCTAAAATAAGCACATTCTACATGCATTCTACATGATGCAAATGATTTCTGGATAACACAGAGTAATTTAAATATGTTTTAATTTTATTTTAAAATTACTCAAAAGAACTTTAGTGGCTAGTAGGTTGGAAAGAACAGAGTGTGAGGGAGGGCTTTCTTCTCTATTGTTAGAGGTGACAATGTTTACCATGCAGCTGGTTAAGGACTAGGGGACCTGTGACAGAGGTCAGTCACTGTGTGGAAGGAACTGGATAAGCATCAGTTAGTCATTGTTTGTAGCTTTACTGTTTCTATCATGTAACATTCTCTTCTAGAGGACAGTCACATGCCTTCCTCCTTCCCCAGATCCATCAGTGGCCACCTCATGCCTTGCTAATCAGTGTATGTATCGTGGATGGCACTTGGGGCGTCATCCTAGGTCATCAGGACAAATGAGGCTCCAGTCCCCCTTAGTCAGAATCAGAGCTAGAAGCAGATTCCAGCTGCAGATGTGCTGGGTTGCTAGAGCCGATCCTGGTTCTTGGCCACAGCGATCTTGTCTATAGCTCACTTCGATGACTATCACTTCCTGGGGGTCTAAGTGGAAAATGGCAAATATACCAAGCTAGCTCCTGCCCCTGGGATTCCTGTGTTATTTATTCTCTTCACCTGGGGGCTGGCTCTGCTTTCCACATAATGCCTGTTCTGCCCCTAAGGCAGGCATGCATGTACTTGTCCATATACTTTGTTCTCCACTCCATATATGTATGTATATATATATATATATATATATATATATATATATATATATATATATGTGTATGTGTATGTGTATGTGTATGTGTATGTGTATGTGTATGTGTATGTGTATGTGTATGTGTATGTATATGTATATGTATATGTATATGTATATATATGTATATATATACATATATGTATATATATGTGTGTGTGTATGTATATATGTGTGTGTGTGAATGTGTATGTATATAAGTGTATATGTGTGTATATATGTGTGAATGTGTATGTATATATGTGTATGATGTATATGTGTGTAGTGTATTATGTATGTGTATGTATATATGTGTATGTGTGTATGTATGTATGTGTATTTGATAGCACCTAAAATATGCTAAGCATTATGGTCCTCTCTAACAAGTTCCCATTGATACCGATGAACACAGCTGCTCTCTTATGTCTGGCATAGCTGTGTCATTGATTTTTAAGTCTCTGTTGATAATGCTATTGATACTGACCATAGGAGGCAGGGAGCCCCCTATGGTGGCTTTTTGTAACCCCACTGCACTTGTGCAGGCTCCCAGGTCTCCAGGAAATCTTCAGGAAGTACTTTGTGGAATGGAACAGTAGCACTCCGTGGAACGAGCAATCAGGCCAGCACCATAACTGGCAATCTCTGAGTGACTCATGGCCCACTAGGAAGATTGTCTTTTCACATTGATTCCTGCACCCAAAAACTCTCATCCACCAAGTGCAGGGGAGGGAGGGGGAGACTCTAGTGAATTTTTAATTCACTCTAGGGTCTTCCAGTGGCCAGTGGTAGTAATGATGTAAGCCTACTATTATACATACAATAAACATACTTAGAAGTCAGTGTGTCACAGATGAAAACCGACCCAGCACAGAGCACTGAGAAGATGCTCACAGAGAGGTACACGAAGTGTGATCTCTTTGCCAAGCCCCTCCCAACTGCAACTATGCTGTCTCCCATCTGAGCCGTGTGTCATTTCATGAGTTCCTGACCAAAGCTGGGCTTCCTCTGGGTGCCCTGCCCCAAGACAAGAGGCACTGTGGATAGCTCTAAAGACAATGACCAGTTGATCAGTGTCACCATTGGTGAAGGCAGGAGGTTGTCACAAGGTGGTGGGAAGGCAAAGACTTGGCAGGGACAGTAAGAGGATGGTGCATAGGTGACTGGGAGTAAAGGGAGCAATAGAAATAAATGAAAGCAATTGAGTCACAGGAGGTGGAGGGACCATGAAAACATGAGCAGTCAAGCCACTCTGCCTGAGTGTGCCCAGCTTCGCTCATTAGGAAGCACAATCAGTTTCCATGTCTTGGGGTCCGTTTGCATAGGAATCATGGTAATGCCTGCTTTACAAAGTTTAAATAACCTAGTCATCAAATCCTTAGACTAATGCCTCACACGTTATAAACACCACAGTCCCTCGTGTATAGAAACTTCATCGTTGTCCAAAAATGAACCTGAACCCCTTCACTCACACCAGGAGTCTTGGTGGTCGTACCCCCCGCCCCCGTATGTGCTTCCCCTGGCTTCACAATAGGAGTGTGTACATCTTTAAGCCTTGGAGAAAATGCTTTAAAAAAAATGGAGCCAAAGAGAAACAGCTGTTTTGCTTTTGCAAAGATTTGCCGAACTCACATGGTTAAATTTAAGGGTTGGGTGCTCTTGGCTCTGGAGAACAATGTAATTTGTGTCATTACAGCTAGGAAGGGTGACTCTTTGGTGAGTGTTTCGCTTTGGTTTGTTTCCCTCGCTCCAACTAGAACAAAGGAATTGAAAACAAACACAGGAGCAGGGATGGAGAAGATCTAACCAGGGGGTGGGGAAATTGGTCCTTCACCTTCACAACACGGTCAAGACAACAGACTCTGGGTGATAGTTTATGATTCTGCAAAGTGGTGGGGGGGATGGGATGGAACCCCATCCAGATTTGTGAGTGCCTCCTTCACTCAACTTCAACTGTGAGGGAGAGAACACTGGGGTTTAAAGAGGTATGTAGTCACATGACCGAGTTCATCCCATCAGCATATTAGAGAGCTAGAATTTGCCTCTATGTTTGCATGAACCTAAAACCTATACCAAAGTCCTGGGTGTCCTCTACCCATGAACCAGGATTATTTTTATCGAGATATAATCATTATTTACTTCTTTTAAGTATAAAATTTAACGATTTTCATATATTCACTGTTGTGGAAACACTACCAAAATCATTTTAGAAGATTTTCATAACTGTCCCCACTAAGAACTCCTTTATCAACCAGCTGCTGCCTCCCTTTTTATGAATATTTGCAGATTCACATATTAATTGAAAATGTATTTGGCAATTTTTATATGTATCTAATGTATTCTGGTTGCTCTCTTCCTTCTCTCTTTCTCTCTTCTGTAGGGAACAAATATCCATCCCTGTAAGGGCCAGTTTCTGTTTAGACAGTGTGGTACTGATACAGATATCCAACATGGGGCAATATGGTTAATACCAGGGGAGTTCTGATTCAGTACAAACCGACTGATACCTGATGTCCTGGAGACCTAAAGGCAAACAGTTCATGTAATCTGTTATACACCTCTTCCTGGATGAGTGTCAATTTCATGAGGGTTTTGTATAACTAGCCTTGATGTCAGAGGACAGTACTTGAACAACCACTTTTATCAGCGTGCCTCTGTGGGAGCTCACACGCATGAGTGTGTGTGTGTGTGTGTGTGTTTACATAGCTACTCACATGCAACTGTGTGCTGGTTGGCGGGTGTGCCTGTGGTTGTCTGTGTGAGGCCCATGTGTGCTGGGTGCCTGCTGACGTATGTCTGCCTGTTGGTCAGCATGGTGGCCTTTACTCAGAGTGAGTAAGGTATGTCCCTGTGGTAGTTTGAATAGAAGTGGCCTCCTAGTCATAGGCTCATATATTTGAATATTTAATCATTAGGGAGTGTTGACAGGGATTAGAGGGTGTGTTCTGTTGGAGGAAGAGTGTCACTGGGGGTGGGCTTTGAGGGTTCAAATACTCATGCCAGGCTCAGAGCCTCTCCCTTCCTGTTCCCTGCTGATCCTGAAGTAGAACTCTCAGTTACCTTCTCCAGCACCATGTCTGCCTCATGTCACCATGCCTTCTGCCATGCTGATTATAGACTAAACCTCTGAACTGTGAGCAAGTCCCAGTTAAATGCTTTCCATCGTAAGAGTTGTTATGGTCACAGTGTCTCTTCTCAACGCCCAAACAGTGACTGCGACAGTCTCATGTACCTATGGCTCTCCCCACATCTTTAATTTCCCAGCCGTTTGCAGCCCTTTCTCCCTGGCCCCAGAGCTCAGGCCCACCATCCTCCCATCCTGGCAACCTTCCCCACTATTGCTACCCATCCTTTCCCAGACTCATGACTTTTGGTTTTGATTTGTGACCTACTTAGTTAAGCCAGGATCACTTGTGTGACATTGCATTAGACCTGTCTGTCGGTGCCTGGTGGGGTCACCAATGGCTACACAAGCAATCACTTCAGTGTCCTTCTGACCAGCTTCCCACCCCTAGCCATAGGCACTGCTAATTTACTTTCCACCTCTATAGATGTTCCTGTTTTAAACACTTTATAACATCGGATCGTGCAATTCATTTTTGATGGCTGGCTTCTTTACTTAGCATATGTTTTCAAGGATCATCCACATTGCTACATGCATTAAAATTTCATCTTCTTTGTCAGACAGTATTGCATTGTACAAACATGACATTCTAATTATTTATGGGTCAATTGATAGATATTTGGGGTGTTTCCACTTTTTGTCTGTCATGGATATTACTGGTCTGTGCAGTCATGTGGAAATTGTGTATGGACATGTGTTTACATTTCTCTTGGATATGTATCTTTGTATGGAATTTCTGTGTCATGTGTTAACTCTATGTCAACACTTGACAAAACGACAAACTGTCTCCTTAGCAGCTGTACCCTCTGGAACCACACCACTGACACTTGTAACATGAAAATATTAAATGTTTATGATACTCAGGTTCATTAGCCTTGTTTTCTTCATATAAGAGAAAGATGTTTTCCACAGTTTTTGTTTTTTAGGACCTCTGCCCACTGCTCCAGTCAGCCCTGCTCTCTCAGACCCAAAGATTTACTTATTATTATAAATAACTACACTGTAGCTGATTTCAGATGCACTGGAAGAGGGTGTCAGATCTCATTATGGGTGGTTGTGAGCCACCATGTGGTTGCTGAGATTTGAACTCAGGACCTTCAGAAGAGCAAGAGCAGTTAGTGCTCTTACCTGCTGAGCCGTCTCGACAGCTCAGCACTCTGGTTTCAAACATGGGAGAAGAACTTGAGAATGGGGCTGCCAGCTGTAATGACGATGATGATGTCACTGGTAGTGAGGTGGAGGAGGAGACAGACCATTCACTGATGACCTCATCTGAGATTAGAAACTGTGACTTATCTCAGATTCCCATCATCATGCATTTCAGTCTCCTTTTTTTAAAAAAAAAATTAGGTATTTTCTTCATTTACATTTCAAATGCTATCCCAAAAGTCCCCCATACCCTCCCCCCCTCTACTCCCCTACCCTCCCACTCCCACTTCTTGGCCTTGGTGTTCCCCTGTACTGAATCATTTATTAAAAGGGGGGAAAGGTGCAATATCAGGGTCCTGTCAATTCTGAAGTGCCTGTGTAACACCTTGATAACAATATCCCCCTCCCAAAGAAACTGTGACTTTCCCAATTGTGTAAGGAGTCAGAAATCCCAAGTCTTCAAGTCAACTGCAGAATGCTTCCCTTTAACTGTTATTAGATGCAGTGTGTGTGTGTGTGTGTGTGTGTGTGTGTGTGTGTGTTCAAGAGCACTGTAAAGGGACAATCTCTCACTTCAGAGTAATGAATCTTCCGTAAATTGCCTTTGGGAAGTTGAAATGAAGTTGAGTTTGTTTCGACTGACATGTTTCTGGAGGTGAAAAATGAGAAAGATTCGTTGGCGCAGCTGCCAATCCCACTCTCCCCCTTCAAAGTTAACCCTCTGACCCTGGGCAAAGGAGAGGCACGCCCTGCATCCATCCACTTGACTCTTACTGAAATGCCTTGAAATGACTGTAAAGCCACTTGGACACCAAGTTAATCTGAAGAACAAAAAAGAGACAGAAGTTTACATTGAGAAGGAATGGAAGCTGCACACAAAAGAAAAGAGTCATGGGAGGCACGAGGTATAAGAAAGTTGGAAAGAGAAAAGAAGAACATGTAGAAGACAAGTACTTACTGGTCAGATGGTTGTGATGGTGGTGTTGGTAATGGTGGTGATGATTGTTGTCAAGATGGTGGTGGTGATAGTGAAGATGGTGCTGATGGTGGTGAAGATTATGGTGGTGATGGTGAAGATGGTGGTGGTGATGGTGGTCTCGGTGGTGAAGATGGTGTTGGTAATGATGATGATGGTGGTGAAGATGGTGGTGGTGATAGTGAAGATGGTGCTGATAGTGATGAAGATTATGGTGGTGATGGTGGTCTTGGTGGTGAAGATGGTGGTGGTGATGGTGATCTTGGTGGTAAAGATGGTGGTGGTGATGATGGTGATGAAGATTATGGTGGTGATGGTGAAGATGGTGGTGGTGATGGTGGTAGTAATGATGGTTGTGAAGACTGTGGTGATGATGATGATGGTGATAAATTTTTGTTGTCTTAGTACATTTTCTATAAGTTCATGAAACTTTGAGACTAAATAAATCATAAATAAAAGAGATTAATTCTGACTCATGATTCTGCAGATCTAAGCATATGATTGGTTTCCAGTGCTGATGTCACAGCAGAAGGGCTGTGTGTGTGTGTGTGTGTGTGAGAGAGAGAGAGAGAGAGAGAGAGAGAGAGATCTTGTTTTATAACCACCTGATCATGTAAAGAATAACAAATGCAGATCCCTGAGAGGGGCTACTCACTCACTACCTGGAGGCAAGAGTTATAACATATTGACCTCTTAGAGACCCTCATTCCTTTTGACACTGCCATGTTGGCAATCACATTTCAACATGAAACAAACCCTTTCCAAGCAATGCCATCTGTGATAAAAATTAACCTTGTCTTTTCAGGGTGAAGAGGTTCACGTAACCCTGGGAACTTCTGGTGACAATGACAACAGCCTGGGCTCATTCAAGCAAGTCTTAAATCCCAAGAGAATGAGAAATATCACTAAGCTTCCTCCCTGCGGAGAAAAGGCTGTTGAACAAATAACACAGGACAGAGACGCCAGACTCTGCACTTGCAATTCTGGAAGCTGGAAAACAGAAAATTCTGCAGAGGTTGAGAAAATGGGAGGCATAACATTTAAATGTGAGAAAAGAGAAAGCAACTCTTATACACACTAGACCCCATGCCTTTTAACAACACACTTTTATTACAATAATAGAGAAATTATTCCAGCAAAAAATTGAAGACAATGTTGATCACGGAATAAGAGAGGGGAGGAACACATGGAGCAGCAGTGAGCGATGTTTCTTAAAGTGTATAATCAAGTCTCAAGGGTGATGCTGATGTATGTGAAATGTCTTCCCTATGAGAGGAGACAAACTGAGCATCTCTTTGTGGAAGATGAGCTGGGTTCCCAGGCCGCCAGCACAGGCTAGCAACTACTAAATGAGTATGTAAGTTAGGCGTCCAGTTGTGAATAAGTCTTAAATTGGGTTAGGACTGAAAATCACCTGGGTCCTCTCCCAGGTCTGGATCCTTTGCTGTGTTTTAAGTTGACACGTGGTGGTCACGCCTGAAACCTCAGACTGGAAGTTGGAGGGGGATACCGAGTTTGAGGTCAACCTCAACCACACAGTGAAGCCACCTGGGCTATGTGAGGCTTTGTATCAAAACCAAACCAACCAACCAAACAACGCAAAGCCAAAACACAAAAAGAGAAACCAGTAACCTTCAAAATGGTGTGAATGTACTAGGAAGCCCTTACTTTGGTTGGATTTGGTGGTCTAGAGTACAGATCAATACAATTCTTAATAACATTACGACTACTTTAAACACACAGGCAGGCAGACAGACAGACAGACAGACACACACACACACACAGACACATACACACACACACACACACACACACACCTACTTATGGATGGTGCTGTGACTTATAAACCAGAATGCTTTTAGATGAAAAACTAATACAGATTGAAGAAATTACATGGTTAATTTCCAGAGATATGATAGATTTTTTAAAAGTAGTAAGAAAGCAAATTAAGGAGCTCCTATAAAAGTCAACAACAGGAAGATAGACTGTAAACACAGACACAGCAATAGAACAAAAAATACTAAGTAAATCACAAAGGAAGTGAAAGATGCTTTCTTTTATCAAAAACTGGTAACTTAGAATTTTATAAATTCTATGTTGTCAAAAAATTAGATCAACTAAAATGAAATAAGTGGTCAAGAAGGGTAGAAAATAATGTGAGGAAAAATATTTTAAGCAAAGTAGAACAAAGAAAAGGAAAAGCGGGTACAGAAACAGAACCCAAATAGAGAAGGGTCTGAGAGGCATTGAAGGCTGTGAGAAAACAATAAAAGATACAATGTGCAAGAAAAGGTGTGATGATACATTCTATCTCTCTAAATGACATTGCAGAGAAATATAAACTAACAGCACAAAGAGACCTTAAAAAAATCCAAAATCCTAGAAGAGACTTAATATATTTTGCCCTAGGTAGCTTTGACTGTAAACTTGGCACAGCCTAGAGTCACCAGAGAAAGGGGCCTCAGCTGAGGGTCTTGCCCAGGTCAGTCTGGCCAGTGGGCATGTCTTTCCGGGGATTATCTTGACTGTTTACTAATGTAGGAGGGTCTAGCCCACTGTGGGTGGTACCATCCCCTGGACAGGAGGTCCTGGAGTGTATAAGAAAGCTAGCTAAGCATGGGTTTGTGAATTACCCAGCAAGCAGCACTCCTCCACAGTTTCTGCTTCAAGTTCCTGCTCATGTTCCAGCCCTCATTTTCCTCAAGGATGGACAATAAGGCTTTTCTCCCTTCGTTTTTTTTAGCCCAAGTGTTTTATCACAATAAATGAAGGAAAAAACCTAACAGACACATGCACATGCACACACACAAACACATGCACATGCACACACACAAACACATCACATATGTATAATTAAATTTAAAAAATATATAATTAAATATATAATTAAAATGTAAATTTATTTTTCGTTAAAAATTTTAAAATATATAAATTAAAATTTAAATATGAGTAAAGTAATTAGTATATATAATAAAATATCATTGAATGATATATATATATATATATATCAAATAATGCAGTCTGCAAACCCATTCTAAAACCAGGTATGTAGTTATATCTATATACTACAAACAGAAATACAAATCCTTTTCTATATATACAAAAGACAGTTGCCAAAGTAAAGCATTACTTGCCTATTCAAAATCACCAAAAAATCCCAAAGGTGCGTGTTTGTGGACCATATTTTCTAATTATAGAACAATACCCTCAAAATCATCTACAAAGTACAATATTATCAACTACTTATAAATTAAAACGCAGACGTCTAACTTCATTACACTGGAAATAGCTCCCAGACGTTTGGGGAAAGGAAATGCAATGCAAATCTTCTCTAGAGAGGCGAAGCATATGGAAGGTGAGGCCTTGTGAGGATTCCCCACACACAATTTCAATAAAATTGAGTTAACAACTAAAGTCCTTAAAACATGTGGAGCTCTGTGTCTGATGATGGTGACTCAGGCTTGGGACCAGGCTAGTGTCTAGACTGATGCTACTATTAAAACATGGGAGTCTTTGGACCCAGTTCAGTTCAAGACTTCTCCACTGCCTTGCAATATTTGAGCAGAGTTCTTCAGGGACACCAGGCTTTCTAAAAATAGCAAATTGAAAATTAAAAGGAAGAGAAAGAGAGAGAGAGATTTCATTCCCCACAGCAGAAATCAATAGTCCATTTATGCCTTCTGGAAGGCATGCCATATTTGGGAATAATTCAAGATGGTGTTCTGCTTTGATTTTATGAGAGCACACAGATCCTTTCTCTAGGCAACTAATTTTAGAGTATGACATGGTAAGAATCCTTCCTTGTTGTTGGTTTGTTTTCCTAATATGATCTCTTGAGGTTCTGAGTCTAAGGTAGGCACCATCTGCCAAGTGTCTTCCCTGACAGTCAAAGACCTCTTTCTCCCCTCTCCCCCTCTCTCCCCACCCCCTCTCCCCCTTTCCCTCTCTCCCCCTCTCCCCCTTTCCCTCTCTCCCCCTCCCCCTCCCCCTCTCCCCTTCTCTGCTACCTCTTTCGTGAAGTGAGTGGCTCTCTTCCACAATCTCCCTATGGTGACCATAGAGATACTTTGCCTCACTAAAACCCAAAGCAATAGGGATTCATGTCCATGGACCAAAGCTAGGATCCAAAATAAGTCTTTATTCCCTTTCAGTTGTTTCTCTTGGGCATTTTTCACAGCAAGGGGAAGCTGACTAACACAGTTAGGGTTGTTTGTTTAAACAGATTGCATCTGATTAGATGACTGTGGACTGCCTCATTTGATAGTCACAATCGTGGGCATGATGACAACCTTCATATCACAAAAGAGAAAACAGAGTCTAGAAGGAGGGAAATCATTTTCTGAAGGGGCCTTGCCATTTGGCTCATAACCCAACCCAAGCATAAGTCCGAAGCCTTTGATGCTCTTTGTGCATGGCTTAGAAGTACCAAGAAGAATGCACATTTGCTTGCTGTGGCCGCTCTCATTATTTCCTGTGATTTGAGTCTGTACCAGGCAAGCTGATGGTGACTGAGAGCCAAGCATGACTCTCTTTAATTTGTAAGCAACATATTGGCCTTATCACAAATACTTAGTAATCCTGGATTGGCAATACACATGGAGCAACAAGGAGTTGGCTCTACTTATGACACACAGTTGGGAAAACTGTAGAACAGGGCAACCAACTCCATGGCTCAAGCAGAAATCCAGGCAGAGAGAAATGTGTTCTGAGATCAAATAAACAACTATGCTTGATTGACATTTGAGTGAAACAGAATAAGGAGCTCAAAGAGTAGAGTCCAAGCCACAGTGGAAGAATGAAGCCATGTGACATCATACAGCAAAGAAGGAAGCTGGCTTCCAGGTGAATCATGCATAAAAATATAAAACTTTAATTGAAGTCACAGTCGGTACTTAAAATACCACGAAACCACTGGAAGCTCATCAAAAGTTAATTATATTTTCACCTGGAAACCCTTGGAAACCTAATGAGTGAGTTGGGCTATGAGTGAATGCCAGGTTCCCACACAATAAGGATTTAAATTATGGGACTATCCACGGGACGCAAGTGAAATTTCAAGAAACAGCAAGATAGGAATGAATAGTGCCCTTAAAATAAATCAGCCATGTTTTCAAGGAAAGTGGGGTAAGGAGCTAAAACAGATGGGGCGGGGGCGACACCACAGGACCAAGCGGTTACAGATTTAAGTGTCATGTTCAGGGGGAGACACTACAGGACCAAGCGGTTACAGATTTAAGTGTCATGTTCAGGAACAAGGACAACCTTTCTCCCCCACGAAAGATTTTCCTAGCATAAATGCTAAGTAAAAAATTCTTATGACATGATAAGAACTCCCCTTCTCCCTTCTTTTGCTTTTATTTTGGAAGTTAGTTATATATATTCTGCCTTTCCAAGTAGGTTGTTATTCAATGTTATCCCCACCCCAACCAACATTCAGAGTGCCTCTCTCCTCTCACATTCCATTGCCAAGCATTTTAGTTCATTTTGTTATGTCTTTATACCTCCATGAAGTATTTTAAGTATGCTTCATTCCTTTGGTATTATCCTGAATTTGTCTCATCTTTGAATCCATTGTTACTTCAGACTTTCCGTCTTGGGTCATTTTGTTTTGCCTGAAGAATATCCTTTAGAATTTTTCTTACTAAATATCAAAATGGAACAAACTGTCTGTTTGGGTTGTTTGAAAAGATCTTCTTTCTTTCTCTTATTCCTGAAAGATGCAATAGCTGGGTTTTTGTCAATCTTCTTCTTTCTTAGTGAATATCTGTTGTTTTCAGGCGACCACGGTGGCTCCTGGGACATGAGCAAAGCACCCGTAGCTCTTGAGAAGCTCTGACTCTGCTCTGTGGGGATCTCTAGTTTATTTTCATGGAAACACATATGATATGCTGCTGGTTTTTATTTTGCTGTATACAATAAGATATTCTCTTGCATTGTCTCAGCTCTGTTTACAAATGGTATTTTTGACCCTTTGGAGGGGGTTGTCAAACATCACTTTCAAGGGGTTGTCAAAGACCATTGGAAAACAGATATTTACATTTCAATTCATAACGGTAACAAAATTACAGTTATGAAGTAGCAATGAAAATAATTTTATGGGTGGGATCACCACAACACGAGGGGCTGTACTAGAGGACCACAGCATTAGGAAGTTTCAGAGCTACTGGTGTAGACTATAAACTCTTAGCTGCTCTCTTTAACCGCTCTGCCAGTTCCTTCTGTCTCTTGTGCACTCTGTTCACCTTGCTTATTGCTTCCCTGGTTCTTAAATCTTGTTACTCTCTCTTCAGGATTTTCCTTTAGTCTTTTAATTAAAGAAAGAAAGAACACAAAGTCAGAAAGAACACAAAGTCATGGGTTTCTTGAAGATGTGTCTAAGGATACTTTGTTTCTGTTGACCTTCCTCACCCCCACCTCAGCTCTCTGCCTACTTCCTGCTGGTAGCCCCTACATGGCCTTCATGCTATGCGTATTCCATTACTCTCCTCACTTCATACTTTAAGACCTCTTTGAGCCATTTCATGATCCCCTCCCTAGCTTCACACACACACACACACACACACACACACACACACACACACCTAATATTTATATAAGAAAGCACACCATCTTTGTCTTTCTGAATCTTGGTTACTTCACTTAATACAATAATTTCCAATTTTCTCTATTCTTTTTCTACAAAGGTACTCTTTTCTCTTCCTGGACTCATTTTTTTCCTCTCACTTTCAGTTTCATTATTTCTCTTTGGATGTCTTACTTACCTGCTTTATAATGGAGGAATATTTCATTTTCTATGTAACCAGTACTACTATCAATCTGGGATCACACTTTTGAGTGACATGTAAAAATACATGTATTTTTATTTATGTGTATTGTCTTGAATGTCTGTGTCACATGTATGTGTGTGCCCTCAAGGGCAGAAGATAGCATCAGATACCCTGGAGCTGAAGATAGGTAAGCCTCATGAGGTGGGGCACTGGGAACTGAACTTGGGTCCTACAGAAGAGCAGCAAGGGCTCTTAACCATTGAGCCCTAATTTGACATGTTTAAAGGCATAGATTATATAAATTGAGATTGTAGATTCACAAAGGGTAGTGTGTGTCCACCAATTCTCAGACTTTTCTCCTTAAACATAGTGGTTCCAGACAGTCCTTACCTTTACTGTCCTCTGGAAGAGATGGAGAGCATGGATATTTCCCTGTGGATTTAAGCATTAGGGTCAAGAGTTCATGGAAGAGCTTCCTATTAAATCGCATCTTACCTGGATACTGGCTCTTCCTGGCCTCCTCTAACCCTATAAGACATTGAACATCAGGCTCAAGTTCAGGGCAAACACATCTTCACCTTTGATTCACTGTGCCTGTTCTGGCTTCCGTTTTAGTTTTAGTCTGATGATTTGGATTTCTTACTTTCTTCTCAGCTTGTCGTATCTTTAAGATGATAGTTATTGGTTTTTGTTTTTATTTTATCCATCTTTTAAATTGTTTTGTTAGGAAGTTGTCAGATCATATATTAAAAACATCCTTAATATCAAACAGATGATGGTGACCAAAGAAAGAGCCTGGGGTAGAATATGGATGAATCAGTCAACAGGTAATAGAAACACACTATCTTGTGCAATTGGAAGTAATTTATAAGACCTGCAGTATCTGCCTCTAAATGACAGTGTGGCCTGGATTTTATTCTGAATTTCTTTAATATACGCTCATACTGCCTCAACCTTTGGGCCTTAGTAATGGTTTAGTGAATTCTCTTAATTTGCAGAAGTACAAGAAAACAAACTGTCGGTTTATTGATTGGTTTATTGATCATCCACACTATACATGCCAAGGATTCCTTTTTATACAATAAAGTTTGACACAATTTAAAATCATTTCTCAATACATGAGGGACTAGATTTGTTGTAAATTTCCTTCAAGCTTTGATTTTTCAAGGTTGATACGGAAGTCTTTTATTATCTCAGGACTGAAGGGACTTCTTTTCCCACTTTAGGCCCAAGCATATTACGAATTCTCACAACAAAATTGAGTGTTACTATATAGTTTTTAGTAATGTTAGTAGTACATGTTCAACCAGATCCGGTGTTTGATCATGTCTGAGTTTTCATGTCTTAATATATTGTCCTGTTGCTATGATAAAATATTGTGACAAAGGTTACAAGAGAGAAAGCATTTATTCGGCTCTCAATTCCAGGTTATCGTCCATCCCGAAAGCTGGCGTGTAAGGCAGCAGAGCAGTAGCTACAGCAAAGAAGCAGAGAGGGAAGGTGAATGCCAGTGTCCAGCTCACCTCCTCTATTCCACTCCAGGATCTCCTGCATAGGGAATGGTGCCACCCATAATGGGCAATTCCTCCCACCTCAATTAATGCAATCAAGATCATTCTCTCCAGTCTATACAATAACTTATTGAGAATCATTCCTCAGATGATTCTAGGTTGTATCAAGTTGACAATTCAAAGTAGCCATCACACCATACAGGTAGAATTCCTGTTTTTGGTGGGCAGTTCCGGTTACCTACACAGATGAAGATTGTATTTGATCATGGTGGCTTCCAAGTTACAGCTGGTTCATAGGAACTGTAAATCATTTTGTTTAGATGTCTCCATATTGCATTTCTTCATACCATCTTTCTTGGGATTTTTCAAAAGCAACAATGCATCTCAGTTTCTAAGGAGTCCTTCGCGGTTTTCTCAAATGCAAACAGCTTTAAATTTATGGATTAAGATTGGTATGGTGGCACACACTTTTAATTCCAGCACTAGGGAGGCAGAGATAGTTGGAACTCAGACAGTTTGAGACTAGCCTGGCCTACATAGTGAGTTCCAGGACAGTCAGGGCTATATGGTAAGATCCTGTCTCAAACAAACAAACAAACAAACAAACAAACAAATGGAGGGATGAAGGTTTGTTTTCTTATTTTATCTCATTCTTGTTCTTTCCTCAGCTGAACTTTTTCTCCTTCCTACTTGATTCGGTCTCTCGCACATCTTCCTTTTTTTTGTTTTATGTTTACATTGATAAATTTACTTTTGATAAGATTTGGAAGCTTTTTATGATTATTTTTTTTCCATTTTTTTATTAGGTATTTAGCTCATTTACATTTCCAACGCTATACCAAAAGTCCCCCATACCCACCCACCCCCAATCCCCTACCCACCGACTCCCCCTTTTAGGCCCTGGCATTCCCCTGTACTGGGGCATATAAAGTTTGCAAGTCCAATGGGCCTTTCTTTCCAGTGATGGCCGACTAGGCCATCTTTTGATATATATGCAGCTAGAGTCAAGAGCTCCGGGGTACTGGTTAGTTCATAATGTTGTTCCACCTATAGGGTTGCAGATCCCTTTAGCTCCTTGGCTACTTTCTCTAGCTCCTCCATTGGGAGCCCTGTGATCCATCCATTAGCTGACTGTGAGCATCCACTTCTGTGTTTGCTAGGCCCCGGCATAGTCTCACAAGAGACAGCTACATCTGGGTCCTTTCAATAAAATCTTGCTAGTGTATGCAATGGTGTCAGCGTTTGGATGCTGATTATGAAGTAGATCCCTGGATATGGCAGTCTCTACATGGTCCATCCTTTCATCTCAGCTCCAAACGTTGTCTCTGTAACTCCTTTCATGAGTGTTTTGTTCCCAAATCTAAGGAGGGGCATAGTGTCCACACTTCAGTCTTCATTCTTCTTGAGTTTCATGAGTTTAGCAAATTGTATCTTATATCTTGGGTATCCTAGGTTTGGGGCTAATATCCACTTATCAGTGAGTAAATATTGTGTGAGTTCCTTTGTGAATGTGTTACCTCACTCAGGATGATGCCCTCCAGGTCCATCCATTTGGCTAGGAATTTCATAAATTCATTCTTGTTAATAGCTGAGTAGTACTCCATTGTGTAGATGTACCACATTTTCTGTATCCATTCCTCTTTTGAGGGGCATCTGGGTTCTTTCCAGCTTCTGGCTATTATAAATAAGGCTACTATGAACATAGTGGAGCATGTGTCCTTCTTACCAGTTGGGACATCTTCTGGATATATGCCCAGGAGAGGTATTGCTGGATCCTCCAGTAGTACTATGTCCAATTTTCTGAGGAACCGCCAGACTGATTTCCAGAGTGGTTGTACAAGCCTGCAATCCCACCAACAATGGAGGAGCGTTCCTCTTTCTCCACATCCTCAACAGCATCTGCTTTCACCTGAATTTTTGATCTTAGCCATTCTGACTGGTGTGAGGTGGAATCTCAGGGTTGTTTTGATTTGCATTTCCCTGATGATTAAGGATGTTGAACATTTTTTCAGGTGTTTCTCTGCCATTCGGTATTCCTCAGGTGGGAATTCTTTGTTCATTTCTGAGCCCCATTTTTAATGGGGTTATTTGATTTTCTGAAGTCCACCTTCTTGAGTTCTTTATATATGTTGGATATTAGTCCCCTATCTGATTTAGGATAGGTAAAGATCCTTTCCCAATCTGTTGGTGGTCTTTTTGTCTTACTGACAGTGTCTTTTGCCTTGCAGAAATTTTGGAGTTTCATTACGTCCCATTTGTC
Source organism: Mus musculus (assembly GCF_000001635.26). Taxonomy (NCBI): domain Eukaryota; kingdom Metazoa; phylum Chordata; class Mammalia; order Rodentia; family Muridae; genus Mus; species Mus musculus. The sequence goes on along the minus strand of NC_000080.6, from coordinate 120,555,230 downwards.
AATTCTCGATCTTACAGTACAAGCCATTGCTGTTCTGTTCAGGAATTTTTCCCCTGTGCCCATATCTTCAAGGCTTTTCCCCACTTTCTCCTCTATAAGTTTCAGTGTCTCTTGTTTTATGTGAAGTTCCTTGGTCCACTTAGATTTGACCTTAGTACAAGGAGATAAGTATGGATCGATTCGCATTCTTCTACATGATAACAACCAGTTGTGCCAGCACCAATTGTTGAAAATGCTGTCTTTCTTCCACTGGATGGTTTTAGCTCGTCGAAGATCAAGTGACCATAGGTGTGTGGGTTCATTTCTGGGTCTTCAATTCTATTCCATTGGTTTACTTGTCTGTCTCTATACCAGTAACATGCAGTTTTTATCGCAATTGCTCTGTAGTAAAGCTTTAGGTCAGGCATGGTGATTCCACCAGAGGTTCTTTTATCCTTGAGAAGACTTTTTGCTATCCTAGGTTTTTGTTATTCCAGATGAATTTGCAAATTGCTCCTTCTAATTCGTTAAAGAATTGAGTTGGAATTTTGATGGGGATTGCATTGAATCTGTAGATTGCTTTTGGCAAGATAGCCATTTTTACAATGTTGATCCTGCCAATCCAGGAGCATGGGAGATCTTTCCATCTTCTGAGATCTTCTTTAATTTCTTTCTTCAGAGATTTGAAGTTTTTATCATACAGATCTTTCACTTCCTTAGTTAGAGTCACACCAAGATATTTTATATTATTTGTGACTATTGAGAAGGGTGTTGTTTCCCTAATTTCTTTCTCAGTCTGTTTATTCTTTGTATAGAGAAAGTCCATTGACTTGTTTGAGTTTATTTTATATCCAGCTACTTCACCGAAGCTGTTTATCAGGTTTAGGAGTTCTCTGGTAGAATTTTTAGGGTCACTTATATATACTATCATATCATCTGCAAAAAGTGATATTTTGACTTCCTCTTTTCCAATTTGTATCCCCTTGATCTCCTTTTGTTGTCGAATTGCTCTGGCTAATACTTCAAGTACTATGTTGAAAAGGTAGGGAGAAAGTGGGCAGCCTTGTCTAGTCCCTGATTTTAGTGGGATTGCTTCCAGCTTCTCTCCATTTACTTTGATGTTGGCTACTGGTTTGCTGTAGATTGCTTTTATCATGTTTAGGCATGGGCCTTGAATTCTTGATCTTTCCAAAACTTTTATCATGAGTGGGTGTTGGATCTTGTCAAATGCTTTTTCTGCATCTAACGAGATGATCATGTGGTTTTTGTCTTTGAGTTTGTTTATATAATGGATTACATTGATGGATTTTCGTATATTAAACCATCCCTGCATCCCTGGAATAAAACCTACTTGGTCAGGATGGATGATTGCTTTAATGTGTTCTTGGATTCAGTTAGCGAAATTTTATTGAGGATTTTTGCATTGATATTCATAAGAGAAATTGGTCTGAAGTTCTCTATCTTTGTTGGATCTTTCTGTGGTTTAGGTATCAGAGTAATAGTGGCTTCATAAAATGAGTTGGGTAGAGTACCTTCTACTTCTATTTTGTGAAATAGTTTGTGCAGAACTGGAATTAGATCTTCTTTGAAGGTCTGATAGAACTCTGCACTAAACCCGTCTGGTCCTGGGCTTTTTTTGGCTGGGAGACTATTAATAACTGCTTCTATTTCTTTAGGGGATATGGGACTGTTTAGATGGTCAACTTGATCCTGATTCAACTTTGGTACCTGGTATCTGTCCAGAAATTTGTCCATTTCGTCCAGGTTTTCCAGTTTTGTTGAGTATAGCCTTTTGTAGAAGGATCTGATGGTGTTTTGGATTTCTTCAGGATCTGTTGTTATGTCTCCCTTTTCATTTCTGATTTTGTTAATTAGGATTTTGTCCCTGTGCCCTCTAGTGAGTCTAGCTAAGGTTTATCTATCTTGTTGATTTTCTCAAAGAACCAACTCTTCGTTTGGTTAATTCTTTGAATAGTTCTTCTTGTTTCCACTTGGTTGATTTCACCCCTGAGTTTAATTATTTCCTGCAGTCTACTCCTCTTGGGTGAATTTGCTTCCTTATTTTCTAGAGCTTTTAGATGTGTTGTCAAGCTGCTAGTATGTGCTCTCTCCCGTTTCTTCTTGGAGGCACTCAGAGCTATGAGTTTCCCTCTTAGAAATGCTTTCATTGTGTCCCATAGATTTGGGTACGTTGTGGATTCATTTTCATTAAACTCTAAAAAAGTCTTTAATTTCTTTCTTTATTCCTTCCTTGACCAAGGTATCATTGAGAAGAGTATTGTTCAGTTTCCACGTGAATGTTGGCTTTCCATTATTTATGTTGTTATTGAAGATCAGTCTTAGGCCATGGTGGTCTGATAGGATACATGGGACAATTTCAATATTTTTGTATCTATTGTGGCCTGTTTTGTGACCAATTATATGGTCAATTTTGGAGAAGGTCCCGTGAGGTGCTGAGAAGAAGGTATATCCTTTTGTTTTAGGATAAAATGTTCTGTAGATATCTGTCAGGTCCATTTCTTTCATAACTTCTGTTAGTTTCACTGTGTCCCTGTTTAGTTTCTGTTTCCACGATCTGTCCATTGATGAAAGTGGTGTGTTGAAGTCTCCCACTATTATTGTGTGAGGTGCAATGTGTGCTTTGAGCTTTACTAAAGTGTCTTTAATGAATGTGGCTGCCCTTGCATTTGGAGTGTAGATATTCAGAATTGAGAGTTCCTCTTGGAGGATTTTACCTTTGATGAGTATGAAGTGTCCTTCCTTGTCTTTTTTAATAACTTTGGGTTGGAAGTCGATTTTATCCAATATTAAAATGGCTACTCCAGCTTGTTTCTTCAGACCATTTGCTTGGAAAATTGTTTTCCAGCCTTTCACTCTGAGGTAGTGTCTGTCTTTTTCCCTGAGATGAGTTTCCTGTAAGCAGCAGAATGTTGGGTCCTGTTTGTGTAGCCAGTCTGTTAGTCTATGTCTTTTTATTGGGGAGTTGAGACCATTGATATTAAGAGATATTAAGGAAAAGTAATTGTTGCTTCCTGTTATTTTTGTTGTTAAAGTTGGCATTCTGTTCTTGTGGCTGTCTTCTTTTAGTTTTGTTGTGGGATTATCTTCTTGTTTTTTCTAGGGCGTGGTTCCCGTCCTTGTATTGGTTTTTTTCTGTTATTATCCTTTGAAGGGCTGGATTCATGGAGAGATAATGGGTGAATTTAGTTTTGTCGTGGAATACTTTGGTTTCTCCATCTATGGTAATTGAGAGTTTGGCTGGGTATAGTAGTCTGGGCTGGAATTTGTGTTCTCTTAGTGTCTGTATAACATCTGTCCAGGCTCTTCTGGCTTTCATAGTCTCTGGTGAAAAATCTGGTGTAATTCTGATAGGCTTGCCTTTATATGTTACTTGACCTTTTTCCCTTACTGCTTTTAGTATTCTATCTTTATTTAGTGCATTTGATGTTCTGATTATTATGTGTTGGGAGGAATTTCTTTTCTGGTCCAGTCTATTTGGAGTTCTGTAGGCTTCTTGTATGTTCATGGGCATCTCTTTCTTTAGATTTGGGAAGTTTTCTTCAATAATTTTGTTGAAGATGTTTGCTGGTCCTTTGAGTTGAAAATCTTCATTCTCATCCACTCCTATTATGCGTAGGTTTGGTCTTCTCATTGTGTCCTGGATTTCCTGGATGTTTTGAGTTAGGATCTTTTTGCATTTTCCATTTTCTTTGATTTTTGTGCCGATGTTCTCTATGGACTCTTCTGCACCTGAGATTCTCTCTTCCATCTCTTGTATTCTGTTGCTGATGCTGGCATCTATGGTTCCAGATTTCTTTCCTAGGTTTCTATCTCCAGCGTTGCCTCACTTTGGGTTTTCTTTATTGTGTCTACTTCCCTTTTTAGGTCTAGTATGGTTTTGTTCATTTCTATCACCTGTTTGGATGTGTTTTCCTGTTTTTCTATAAGGACTTCTACCTGTTTGGTTGTGTTTTCCTGTTTTTCTTTAAGGACTTGTAACTCTTTAGCAGTGTTCTCCTGTATTTCTTTAAGTGAGTTATTAAATTCCTTCTTTATGTCCTCTACCATCATCATGAGAAATGCTTTTAAATCCAGGTCTACCTTTTCAGGTGTGTTAGGATGTCCTGGACTGGGCGAAGTGGGAGTGCTGGGTTCTGATGATGGTGAGTGGTCTTGGTTCCTGTTAGTAGGATTCTTACGTTTACCTTTCGACATCTGGCAATCTCTGGAGTTAGTTGTTATAGTTGTCTTTGTTAAGAGATTGTTCCTCTGTTGATTTTGTTACCCTTAATCAGCAGGCGTGGGAGACAAGCTCTCTCCTCTGAGTTTCAGTGGTCAGAGCAGTCTCTGTAGGCAAGCTCTCCTCTTTCACGGAAGGTACACAGTTATCTGGTGCTTGGACCTCCTCCTGGCTGAAGATGAAGGCCCAAAACAGGATCTTTCCCAGAAGCTGTGTTGCTTTGGCCAGGAAGGTGGCCGGTTGTCTGGAGCCGAAGATGGCGCCGCCTCAGAAGGTCTCTGGCTCTCGCCTGCCTCAGAAACGGCTGGCCTCTGTATTCCACACCTTCACCCGTGCAGCCTGCCCTCTGCGGAGTCCTGGAGCCAAGGAGACTCCCGCCGCCGGGGCCTGAGGCACAAACCTGTCGGGCCGGGCGGACCCCTGTGCACTCTTCATGATTATTTTTGTATTAAAATTTTATCTTATACCTTCATGTTATTTAGTTGAATATTTTGTGCTTAAAAACAATTACTTCTATTTAATCTTTGTTAATCTAGCATGAATAAAGCCTTTGAGTTTATAAGATCAATAATTTTAACTGATCTGAATAATGATTATAATATTTTCAAAATTATTCACATAGCTCAAAATTATTCATGTGAGTGCTTTGTATTTAATAAGTATAATCATAGAAATGTTAAAGATACATTTATGTGAATGAATGGTTTGAATTGAACCATTGCTTTCTGTGAGTTCTTCCTGGGTTTACTTGAATAGATTTTATGACTTATTTCAAATTCTATTTTTGGCTTTTCTTCTTTTTTGGTAATTCTTTCAGTTTTCATGTTGTTAGGACCCTACGTGGTCCTTGTGTAGTGTATATTAGGAGATTATGTTTGAAGCTCAGTTCTCAGGTCCCACTAGCTGTATTTAGGATCTCAGTAGTTAGCTGTGGTCATGATGTCCCTACTCAGGGTATAGACTATCAATACTGAAAGTCCTATAGGGAACTCCTCTAGCCTCCTTCATCTTTCTTGCACCACAGGGGATGAGTTATAGTGCAGTAGACACTGAAACCTTACTGTGTGTCTTTATGTGTTTATTTGGTTTGCATTATTATAAGAAAATAGCCAAGGCTGGGTGACTTGATAAAAATAAACAGTCTTGTTTCACTTCATTTTGAAGGATTGGGAGCCATGTATGATACTGGCCTTCCTGCTGGTAGAATCCTGAGGTAGGATAAGGATAAGACATCATATAGAAGATCCATAGGTGACTTTTCTGGTCTCTCCTTCCTCTTATACAACTATCAGATTTTTACTACAAATTGGGCCAAAAAACAATGGATAGAGAGGTCATAGGTCCCGTGTGTGTGTGTGTGTGTGTGTGTGTGTGTGTGTATGTGTGTGTGTGTGTGTGTGTGTGTGTGTGTGATTCTATTGTAGTGTTGTTAAATGGATATGGTGTCAAGTTATCATCTAAATACTTGTGTTTATGCCTATAGATTTATGCTGTTCTCACAGTGATCAGAGAAGATTCTTCAGAAGTGGATTCCAGTTAATTCTGAGTCATGTCAGGTCAAAGTATAGAGGACAAGTAACTTTGAAGTGTTCTATTCTAAGTGAACATCTGTATCACACTCTTCAAGACTTAGGAGCATGGCAAATGGGTAGGAAGATAGGGAAGTGGGGTGGTTTGAATAAGTTTGGGCACAATTGACTCATGTGTCATGATGCTTGACCCACAGGGAGTGACACTATTAGGAGGCATGTCCTTGTTGTAATAGATGTGTCCTTGTTGGAGGAAGTGTGCCATTGTGGGTATGGGCTTTGAGGTCCTATGCTCAAGCTCTGCCCAGTGTGGAAGAGACCCTCCTGCTGGCTACCTACAGAAACTAGTCTCCTGCTGCCGCCTGTGGATCAAGACATAGAACACTCTGCTCTTCCAGAACCATGACTGCCCAGACACTGCAATGCTTCCAGACATGATAATGGATGGAATCTCTAATAGTGTAAGTTGGCCCCAATTAAATGTTTGCCTTTGTCATGGTGTCTCTTCACAGCAATAAAACCCTAAGACAGGAAGTGAATGTGAAGTGCTGTCCTCTGGGTACACCAAGGCATCTATGTTCAGGACTTATGGTAGGTGTAGTTATATGCACAAGACTTAGTTGTAAACATTCCAACTTCAAGTCTCTGAAGAAAGAAATCAAAGAAGATCTCAGAAGATGAAAAGATCTACCATGCTCATGGATTGGCAGAATTAATATAGTAAAAATTAATATCTTGCCGAAAGCAATCTACAGATTCAATGCAATCCCCATCAAAATTCCAACTCAATTCTTCACAGAGTTAGAAAGGGCAATTTGCAAATTCATTTGGAATAACAAAAATCCTAGGATAGCAAAAACTATTCTCAACAATAAAAGAACCTCTGGTGGAATCACCATGCCTGACCTCAAGCTGTACTACAGAGCAATTGTCATAAAAACTGCATGGTACTGGTACAATGACAGACAGGTAGATCAATGGAATAGAATTGAAGACCCAGAAATGAACCCACACACCTATGGTAACTTGATCTTTGACAAGGGAGCTAAAACAAACCAGTGGGGAAAAGACAACATTTTCAACAAATGGTACTGGCACACCTGGTGGTTATCATGTAGAAGAATGTGAATTGATGCATTCTTATCTCTTTGTACAAAGCTCAAGTTTAAGTGGATCAAGGAAATCTACATAAAAACAGAGTCACTGAAACTTAAAGTGGGGAAAAGTCTCAAAGATATGGGCACAGGGGAAAAATTCCTGAACAGAACAGCAATGGCTTGTGCTGTAAGATTGAGAATCAACAAATGGGACCTTATAAATTTTCATAGCTTCTGTAAGGGAAAAGACACTGTCAATAAGACAAAAAGGCCTCCAACAGATTGGGAAAGGATCTTTACCAATCCTAAATCCAATAGGGGATGAATATCCAATATATACAAAGAACTCAAGAAGCTGGACTCCAGAAAATCAAATAATCCCATTAAAAAATGGGGCACAGAGCTAAACAAAGAATTCTCAACTGAGGAACACCAAATGGATGAGAAGCACCTGAAAAAATGTTCAACATCCTTAATCATCAGGGAAATACACATCAAAACAACCCTGAGATTCCACCTCACACCAGTCAGAATGGCTAAGATCAAAAATTCAGGTGACAGCAGATGCTGGTGAGGATATGAAGAAAGAGGAACACTCCTCCATTGCTGGTGGGATTGCAAGCTTGTACAACCACTTTGGAAATCAGTCTGGCGGTTACTCAAAAATTGGACATAGTACTACTGGAGGATCCAGCAATACATGTTGGAACATCATATGGGCATATACCCATATGATGTTCCAACATGTAATAAGAACATCTGCTCCACTATGTTCATAGCAGCCTTATTTATAATAACCAGAAGCTGGAAAGAACCTAGATGTCCCTCAACAGAGGAATGGATACAGAAATTGTGGTACATTTACACAATGGAATACTACTCAGCTATTGAAAACAATGACTTTATGAAATTCTTAGGCAAATGGATGGATCTGGAGGCTATCATCCTGAGTGACGTAACCCCATCACAAAAGAACTCACATGATATGCACTCACTGATAAGTGGATATAAGCCCAGAAACTTAGAATACCCAAGATACAATTTGCAAAACACATGAAACTCAAGAAGAAGGAAGACCAAAGTGTGGCTACTTCGTTCCTCCTTAGAACGGGGAACAAAATACCCATGGAAGGAGTTACAGAGACAAAGTGCGGAGCTGAGGTGGAAAGAAGAACCATCCAGAGGCTGCCATATCCGGGGATCCATCCCATAATCAGCCACCAAACACAGACACTATTGCATATGCCAGCAAGATTTTGTTGACATGACCCTGATATAGCTGTCTCTTGTGAGGCTATGCCAGTGCCTGGCAAATACAGAAGTGGATGCTCATAGTTATCTATTGGATGGAACACAGGGCCCCCAGTGGAGGAGCTAGAGAAGGTACCCAAGGACCTAAAGGGGTCTGGAACCCTATAGGAGGAGCAACAATATGAACTAACCAGTACCCCCCAGAGCTCGTGTCTCTAGCTGCATATGTATCAGAAGATGGCCTAGTCGGCCATCATTGGGAGTAGAGGCCCTTGGTCTTGCAAAGATTATATGCCCAATACAGAGGAATGCCAGGGCCAGGAAGCGGGAGTGGGTGGGTTGGGGAGCTCGGGGGAGGGAGGGTATAGGGGACTTTTGGGATAACATTTGAAATGTAAATGAAGAAAATAGCTAATAAAAATTGTTTTAAAAACAATTACTTCCTACTTATTAGACATGCAATTTCACATATAAGTATACACACACACACACACACATATACATTATACATACTCCTATATACATAAACATGTCTTTAAATGTTGTACAGTTGGATTCTCTATGACCTTTCTATGGTAACAAAGAATCTAGGGAGACCCTTTAATCTGCATGGGTAGGAGAAAGGTCCTTTTTTAGACAGCTTCAACTAGTTCTCTTCCTGCCATTCTACCCTAGGAACAGAGGTTTTTTTTTTTAACTGAAATTATTCATTTAATTTTTATGAATACCAAGTAAGGTATTACAAATATATGGCTCTTTGCTTTATTTTATTTTTTATTGAAAAAATATTTTTTCATAGAGTATATTCTGATTATGGTTTCCCTACCAGCTCATTCCAGACCCTCTCTATATCCTCTCCCATGTAAATCTCTCTCTCTCTCTCTCTCTCTTTCATCTCTCTCTCTGTGTGTATTTGTCTGTTTGTCTGTCTGTCTCTCTCTTACACACACACTAGAAAATAAGCAATCATTTAAAAGTAATAATAAAATAAGATAAAACAAAACAAACAAGCAAACTGAAGAAAAAGAGCCAACGAAAAGCACAAGAAATGCATGTAGATGCCCAGATACACACTCTCACACTCGCAGAAGTTTCACAAAAATGCAGAACTGGAAACTACAACATATATGCAAAAGATCCATAAGGTTAGATATATGCCCTGACAAAACTTGAGATGAAGGGTCTCCAAAAGTGCTATAGGGTTAATTTCATGAGGAATGAACTTTTAAAATGCTGTTGCTCGAAGTTCAAAATGTTGAGCTCACCCCTCTAAGTTCCACATAGCAATGAGATCGTGTTGAGTTCTCTCTGTGTTGTCTTCCCCGATTCATCTGTGCAGTCTCAGGTGTTGGCAATGTCAACTACGCACTATTGCTTCTTAGGCTGAGTAGCAGTATACTGTAAAGACAACGACACCCCTGTGCTCATGGCAGCAGTATCTGTGACAGTCAAGAGGAGGGGTTAACATCTACATTTAGTAGTCCCATTGATAGATCACGTGGGATTCTAGTTTTAGCCCTTCAAGGAACCACCATACTGTTTTGTATGAATGGTTAGTTTACATCCCCACCAACCGTGTGCAGGTATCTCCTATCGTGCATACACAGGTATGCACAACTTCCCAATACTGCTTGTCTTTTGTTTTTCTGATGACAACCATTCTAACTGGGGTAAGGTTGATGAATTTTGACTTGTGCCTTCCTGATGATGTATGATAGACTAGAATGATGGAGAAACCAAGGATAGTTGGGGGGGAGGGGTAGATGGGGGAGGGGGAGCATTGGGTGGAGGATGAATGTCCTCACACATAAAATTCCAGAGATGGTATGGCAAGGAAGCTATGGTTAGTGGAGGCGTACCTTGAGAAGTATAAGAGAGTAGATGTTAAATACTTTACCATAAACATGTTAAATGTGGATACTGGAGAGGTAGCTTTAGTGGTTCAGAGCACTGGCTGCTCTTGTAATCCACCTGCATAGTTTCCAGAGCCCACACGGTGGCTCACAGGCTTGTAACTTCAATTCTAGATAAGCCAATGACTTCTTCTGGCCTCAGAGAGCTCCTGCACATACATGGTTCACCTACACTCATTCCAACACACATATAGACACATAAAAATAAATTTAGCCATGATAATCATTTGCAGTTATGAATTTGTTAGGCTTGCAGGCATTTACCACCATGCCTAGCTTCTGTCAATTTTTCAAGAGTTGAAAATGAAACAGAAGCCTCAGCACGGTGACTGTCCTCGGATCATCCGGTCACACCAAGGACTGTGGTGTAGAAGGCACACTCTCTCTCTGCTCTGCAATGTTGTCTCTTTGCATGAATGTCAAAAGGACACAGTTTGTTTCTTTCCTTGGCTTTGCAAGTTTCTTTGAGTGAGGTCTTGCCTCTGTTCTTTCTGTCAGCTGCACTATCTTCGATCAGCATCCTGCTCTGACCTCATAGGACAGGGATGTGGAAGTCCTTTGGTGATAAGAGCTACTTCCTGCTTAGAATCTGGGTTAGTGTATGTATGTGTATATTGGTACGCATACACGAACATCATATATACACACTTACATATACATTCTACTCTCGGCAACCTTTGTTGTTTCTTCAATACTGCAGAAGTGACACCATTAAATGCTCTTAAGTGAAGGACGGCCTTCTGATAGGAGGTAGCCTGGTGTTTTCCCTTAGCCATTATTGTCATCAGATTCTTGTCATTCTAAGTCCTTCATTCAAAGTGTGTGGCTCAACTTTTTCATAAAAGAAAGCCAGTGGGGAGGCCTTCCTGTGAGGAATATCTTGGTTAGTAAATGGCAGTCAGTAAGTCCTTCAATATCAGTGGATTAGAAATAAAGTACATGAGACAAATATAAAGGAAGGGAAAATCACGCCCGGGCACTTCTTTTTAGTGTCTGAGGCTTTACATGCACAGACCAGAATAAACTTGTTTACAAAAGATGATCTGTATTCCTTCCGACACTCCACTCTGGATTAATAGCATTCGGAAGGAAGTGATACACAGGCTGATTCAACTTCCCCCAAGCAAAAACAGAAATACCATAAGCTATTGTCCTTCTGGAAGTCACAGCAACGTCAAAAGTTAAGGTGGTCCAGACATGACCCATATGCAGGAGAATTTATAATTTCCATCTTTCCCTTTAGGAAGACTTTGCTTTGACTATGCCGTGGCCTGGCAGCGATACTTTCTAATTAAGTGTGAAGCGAGTGCAGATGGTCTGATGGTCAATCTACAGTCAACAACAATTGTAAAATGACACTTCAACCAGGTTTTGCCTCTTTCTTCATGTATACCAAGAACAGTTAAAATGAGAATACCGCATGCAATTGGAAAGTGTAGATGAACCTAAGGTTTTTGGGAATGGCTGATTAGTTAGTATCTTAGTTCATGGACACACATGGAAATGAAAAGTCAGAAATAAAATATAGGGTCTTATTATCTGCTGCACTGTCCAATTAGTTCAATAGACTTTTTAGCTTAACATAGCTAAATACTCTTAAAGAAAAATGAGACAAAAACATACAGTATTTTAAAAGAATACTACCGGAGTGAGATTCCTAGCACCCATGAAGGTCAACTCACAGCCACCTGTCACTCCAGAGCCAGGGGATCCACACCCTCTTCTTGTCTTTGGGGTAGCTCCCCGTATGTGTGTTCACAAATACACCATACACACATTAATAAAAAATGAAGAAGATTAAGAGTTATAAGGTAGACTAGTAAGCCAGAAAATGCCAGGGTGTTGAGGTTGGAATGGAGACATCCCCAAGTGGCTCAGGTTTTAAGTGTTTGTTCACTAGTTGGTGAGAGGCTGTAGGACATTTAGAATGGGGGACTTGGGGGTCATTCTTTGAGGTTACACCCAGACTCTGCTTCCTGGTTTACCACAACCTCTAAAACGTGCTCCCATCAACCATAGCCGAGCTGTCTCTCCCAGGCTCTGCTTGCTATGATGAGCTGAAACCATGAGCCCAATACCCACTTTCAACCCAGGAGGGAAGGTGTTAGAAAGGGAGTTATCGGGAGAGGGAGGCATAAAGACTGGGTCAAAGGGCCAGTTTTCTCCTGATAAAAGGGCACTATGCTGGCAAATGGCCACTTCTTCCTTATTGCAATGAAGTCACAGGTTGTAACTTTTTACATTTTGTGAGTTTTTCTTGAGCATCGTTTTGTTTCCAAGAAAAACAAACAAAACAACAACAACAAAAAAAAAACAAACCAAGAGTAAAAATCTGCCAACCTCCAGTTCTTAACGCTAATTCCTAATTCGATGACTGCATTTGGCCTTCAAGAGGCCACTGTGTAGTATGACAAACACTTTCTAAAGGGAACATAGCTGACCTCGAATGAACTAGAGATTTCCAATACACAGTGGGAGATGGGTCTGTTTACTTGCTTAAACAAAGGATTCGTTCTAAAAGAAAATCAAGCGGCGAAGAAACGATTAATATTGTGAAAGTCCCTAATCTTTCCAACACACCCAATCCCACTTCCTAGAAAAACAGATGGGCCCCCTTTCAAATGCTTTCCACGCCTGTGCTGTCAAGCTTCTATTACACACAATTCACACATATTTTAGTACACAGACGAGATTATTTACATCCTCTTTTGTAATACAGCTTTGGATATTATTTTCATTGCCACAAATGCAGGACATTACTAACAGACGATATTGAAATTGATTTCCCTTTGTTTTAATGGTTGACACAGTTTTGAATTTTTTTTTTTAACTTCATTGGCTCTGTGATTGAAAACAAACCAAGAGTTGTAGACAATCAAACTTCAAACCAAGACAAATAGCATGCTCATGAGAAAATCCATTTCCTCCTGAGTGGATCAGAAGTTGGGACTCGGATGAACTGTCACTCCTCAGGTGGCAGAGGAGGAGAGAAGGAGAGGACATTCCAGAAAGGGACCAATGGGAATAAAGGCCTGAGAGCACCTCCATGGGCCTTATAACTCGGAGGTGAAATGACAACTGCAAGGTTCTGAAGGGGCTGCACAGAAGTCACCGTGGGTCATCACCAACTTCCACAATGTGACCCAATAACAAATTCAAGTAACGGGAAGTTCCCTTAAAGATGTGCCCATGCAGGTGAGTTCTTGAGACAGAAGTCTGACTAGAAAGAGAACAGAAAGTCACGGCCGTGACACCTGACCTCACCCAGTCTCACGGGTAGGCTGGCCCATGTTTGGTTACTAGTTGCGTGGTAGAAAATGGACAGGGTGAGACGTGGGGATGGATTTCTTGTGAGATGCTGTTCATCTTTGTTGAATCTCTAAGATGAAAAACTCTGTAAAACAAGAGAGGAGGCTGTAACAGAAGTTGCAGTGTCTGTTTTAGCTCACACAGTGATGCTCTTTCAGGGGCCTAAGTACTTTTCTGCAGAAATCTGCCTTAGCTTAGTGATTCGATCACTAAGGGTCTGCCTTGGTGAGATCATCTACTTGGTCAACTCTTAGGGATTCCCCTGTCCTCTTGAAGCACACTCATCCCAGCCCACGGCTAAACAAACGGCTTCCAGTTGTCTTGTGTTCCTAGGTAACTTTTATTTATTTCTGTGCATGCTTGTATGTAAGTGCATGTGTTTGTGTGTGTAGGTGTATGTGTATATACATGTATGTGTGTGTGTGTGTGTGTGTGTAGGCATATATGTGTGCTTGTGTGTGCATGTTTGGAGTGTGTGTGCTTGTGAGTATGTGAGTGTGTTTGCATGTGTGTGTGTGCATGTGTGTGTGAGCTTGTGTGTGTGTGTGCTTGTGAGTGTACATGTGAGTGTGTGTGAGTGTGCATGTGAGTGTGTGTGCATGTGTGAGAGTGTGTATGAGTATGTGTGTGAGTGTGTGAGTGTGTGTGTGAGTGTGTGCTATAGGACATATATGAAGGTAAGAGGACTATTTATGGAAGCTGGTTCTTTCCTTTTGCCACGTGAACTCCAGGGATGGAATTCACGTTGTCAGCCCACTAATTTTTAATTCTTTTAGTGAGATTTAGTTTGGGGTTAGAATTTTTTCCTGCAATTGTTGTTTAAGGAAGTAAATTTGAACTTCATGGAATTACCAATCATTACTTATTTTCATACCTAAAAATAATTTTATACTGTTTAGTGTGATATTTGCAACTACATTGTTCTGTTAATGAATTGAGATTTTGTATTTTTGAAATCATAAAATAATTATGCCATTTCCACCTTCCTTTCCCCCCCTCCAAATCGTTCCATGTGTTCCCCCTCCACATGTCTCTTTCAGATTCATGGTTTTTTCTTTAATTTCACATATATTATATAATTTCATATCTATGTAATCCTAAATACAACCTGGTTAGTTGGCATAATGTTCCTTGCATGTATGTTTTCAGGGTTGAATATTTGGCTATAGATAGCCAGGTTGTGTGCTCTTCCTTGGAGGAGACATTCTCTCTCTCTTCCCCCTCCCCTCCCCTTTCCCGCCCCCCTCCCATCCTCTCCCCCTGTCCTTCTCCCCCACTCTCTTTCTCTCTGTCTCTCTCAGTGTTTTTTAGTTTGCCTGGAGTCTTACTGACATGGCTGCCAACCCACGGCCTGAACAAGGACACCATCAATAGAATGCTAACATGGATGGGAGAATATATTTTTAAAGTAAACAGAAAAATAAAACAGAACAAGGTGAGCTTAATTAGTGAGGTAGCTAGACAGACAGGCGAACCATGGGAAGGATGGGAGGTCTCACTACAGACTCCACCAAGAACCAAGACTTCCAACACAACAGCCACGGAAGGCCGATCTACCTTCTAATGATCTTTTAGACCTGGCACCTGAACCCCATTTGTAGTGAAAGGACTCATCCTAACCTACACGTGAAGTTCTAGCAGTTCCTGGTTTTACTTTATTGGATTGTGATCCCATCGGAAGAGTCTCTGTAGCCTTTATTCATCTTGGGTGTCATAAAGAGGAGAGATGCAGGTATGCTATGGGGTAGGAATCCCCTTGAGACTGGCTGAACAATAAAATCCCAGAAAGTCTCCAGCATCCCACATGCAGCCACTGTTAGGACTCGTACGTGCACATCCTCTTTGAGAAGTGCACACTAATGTTTTCGGGGGGGGGTAGGTTCTTCCCAAGGGCTTCCTTTCTCTTAATCTTGGTGCTTATAAATCTATGCTAAATGTCTTCCCAGACAAAGCATTTCTGTCCTGCAGGCTGCCTCTTCCGAACTGTCTGTTTCCTTTGTGGACAGAAGCCTTTCAGGTTCATGAGGTCACATTGGTCAACCGTTAGCTATATTTCCTGATCCGAGTTCTCACTGTATGCTCTATGCTGTGTGTTGTGTGTACTGTGCTATGTGCTGTGGTGTGTGTGTGTGTGCTGTGGTATGTGTGTGCTATGTGTGCTTTGTGTGCTGTATGCTGTGTGTATGCTCTGTGTGTGTGCTGTGCATGTGTGCTGTGTATGTGTGCTGTATGTTGTGTGCTGTGTGTGTGCTGTGTATGCTGTGTGTGTCTGTGCTGTGTGTGGTGCTGTATGTTGTGTGCTGTGTGTGTGTGCTGTGTGTGTGTGTTGTGTGTGTATGCTGTGTATGTGCTGTGTGTGTGTGCTGTATGTTGTGTGTGTGCTGTGTGTGTGTGCTGTATGTTTTGTGTGTGCTATGTATGTGTGCTATGTGTACTGTGTGTCCTGTATGCTGTGTGTGTGCTGTGCATGCTGTGTGTTTGTGTGCGTGCACTGTGTGTGTGCTGTGTGTGTGTGCTGTGTATGTGTGCTGTATGTTGTGTGCTGTGTGTGCTGTATGTTATGTGCTGTGTGTGTACTGTGTATGCTGTATGTGTGCTGTATGTTGTGTGTGTGCTGTGTATGTGTGTATATGTGTGTGCTGTATGTTGTGTGTGTGCGCTGTATGCTGTGTGTATATATGCTGTGTGCCATGTGCTGTGTGTGTGTGTGTGTGCTGTATGCTGTGTGTGTGTGTGCTATGTATGTGTGCTGTATGTGTGTGTGCTGTGTGTGCTGTATGCTGTGTTTGTATGCTGTGTGCCGTGTGCTGTGTGTGTGCTGTGTATGCATGCTGAATGTGTGTGTGCTGTGTGTGTGTGTGCTGTATGTGTGTGTGTGCTGTATGCTGTATTTGTATGCTGTGTGCCGTGTGCTGTGTGTGTGCTGTGTATGTATGCTGAATGTGTGTGTGCCGTGTGCCGTGTGTGTGCTGTAATGAATCCTACCCTCTCTTGTAAGAACGTCTCAGGTTCAGGTTCTGTGTTGAAGTCACTGGTCCATTTAGAGTTATACTAAGTGTGGAATAGGAGTTAAGTTCCTTCTACACATGAACATTCCATTTTCCCAGGACCATTTGTTGAAGATCCTATCTTTCCCAGATTGTGTATTTTTGGAGACTTTGTCAAAACTGTGGTGGCTGCCGTTGCATCGATTTGAGTCTGGGTCTTCTATTCCTTCCTGTTTTTCTGTGTGTCTGACTGCTCCAGCACCACAGTATTGGTATTGCTATAGTCCTGTAATATTTGTGTTATATCCGTAGCAAAAATGCTACTGTCTGCCTTAATCAGAAAAGCCCCTCTGTCCAGTGGATGGTGACGAACGTAGACTGTAGACGCAAGGCCTGAGAGCAAGTGGAGGACAAGTGCCAGGCCTGCGTTAGATATTTATAGTAGGGTCTCTAAGGCTCAGGGAACAGGACAAAAGAGGTGGAAGAAAGAATGTAAATGCCAGAGATGTGGGGAGGTCACCTGGGAAAGGCAAAGCCATTTTGAGCAGGGGAACTCACAGCAGCTTTAACACCTGTGCTGAGTCTGCATAAGATTCTGTCTCTCAACAGCCAGGCATGATGGGGAGGTGGGGGAGGTGAGTGGGGAGGGAGCGGAGGGGGAGCTGGGAAGAGCTGGGGGTCATTGCCCTCAGCTCTGTGCTCCCTGATGATAGTTCCAGTCCAAGGGTCATGATGCCGACCCTGGTGAGACTAAATCACAAAGCTAAACCACACGCCTTGATGTAAGGAGAGACTGGGAGAGATGGGGGTACTGATGGCGGCATTGGGAGCAAGGGAAGAAGGCGTGGAGGGGGAGAAAGTAGTCAGAGTATATCATATGCGTGCATGGCATTGCTAAGTAAAATAGATCAATTAAAAATTAAAATAGGATGTCAGCTCTGCTTTGAGCTTCTCTTCCCTTGTAAAGCTGAGGACCTGGCATTACCTCAGGCAGAGGACGATGTCAGGCCGCTGGTGACAACACAGAGCTGTACCTCCATGGCTGACATCGCTGACAGCAGCACCTGCTTCTCGCAAACTTCCTCACTCTTAACTTCAGATCCAACGGAAATGAATTTTCATAAATCTTAGGATATCTCCCATATTGCTGTCAGTATTTCTGTCACAGAAATACTGGCTATTGGAGAGCGAAGCTGGCACGCGGAGAGTGGAGAGTTCAGTTATTCACGTCACTGAAAATGAATTTTGGGGGAAAAAAAGCGTGATCCTAACACACAACTGCTTAGATGCTTTTATAAGTTGGAAAACAGTGTTGAAATATCTGTCTGCATAACCGTCCGAGGACGGTCTCTGAGTCCCATGACCACTAAGGCACATTTCCATTGCACATTTCCAGGAACAAATGTTGTAGGTAGCTGTAAAAAAAAAACAAAAAAACAAAAACAAAAACAAAAACAAACTTTTTTTTTTCCTAAGCAAGCAGAATCTGTGGTTTGAGCAGACAGCTGTGGTAATGAGTTCTAAGGGAAGTTTCTCAAAAGCATTTGTCTCCCCAAAATAAGTGGTAGGTGCACGAGCTTTGCAGAGTTCAGCACACTAAACTATCCAAGGAATAAATTATTAACTCATACCCTCTCTCTACTTACTCCTACAGTTTCCAGGCAAGGGTCTTTAGAATAACTTCATCTTAATTTTTAGTATAATTTCATCATAATACAGGTAGTAATTTGATTTTGCTACATGTATATACATCTTTTCTTTTTTCATTCAAATTTGACTTGTCAGAGAAGTTCTGTTTCCGTGTGTGTGTGTGTGTGTGTGTGTGTGTGTGTATGTGTGTGTGTGGTGTGTGTGTGTGTTTTCTCTGTATAACAGAGTCCTGACTGTCTTGGAACTTACTCTGTAGATGAGGCTGTCCTCGAACTTACAGAGATCTACTTACCTCCACTGGAACTAAAGGTGTGTGACACCACGCCCAGCTGTCTCCTTTATTTTTGATGTAGACTACTTGATGTATCTTTCCATATGGCTTCACGTTTCCTGAAATATGTGTTGAATTTTCTAGGTAGATGGTTGGACACAAACCCAGCAGTTTTGATGACCTACAAACGGTGACCAGGCATTAGTGGCTCCTCCGTTCTTGGTCGACTTTTTCCATTGGAGATGCTTCAGTTTGTTTCTTGTTATTGATTTCCTCTTTATACTCCATCTGATACCACAGCCACCTCTCCAGTAGTGTTCTCCTCCATGCCTAACAACAAATGCAGTCTTCCCCAGACTTCAAAAAGCCTGTGGCATACACACATGCATACTTGGGCTGACCAGTCCTGGGTTGGCCATTTTTTAGACACTAGACCAACCATTCACCTACTCTATGGCTGTTTTGTGTATCAACTTGTCATACGGTAGAGTTATCACAGAGAAAGGAACCTCTCTTGAGGAAATGCCTTCATGAGATCCAGCTCTAAGGCTTTTTCTCAATTAGTGATCAAGGGTGGAAAGGCCCATTGTGGGTGGTGCCATCCCTGGGCTGGTAGTCCTGGGTTCTATAATAAAGCAAGCTGAGCAAACCTGGGGAAGCAAGCCAGTAAGTAACATCCCTCCATGGCCTCTGCATCAGCTCCTGCTTCCTGACCTGCTTGAGTTCCAGTCCTGACTTCCTTTGGTGATGAACACCAGTGTGGAAGTGTTAGTTGAATAAACCTTTTCCTCCCCAACTTGCTTCTTGGTCCTGATGTTTATGCAAGAATAGAAACCCTGACTAAGACACCCACCAACAGAACGTCATGGAAAAAAATGGTCACGTTGAGCACAGCAGAAGATTGTGCATAAATGTTCTCACCACTCAGAGAGCTCAGCTTAGATTCAGTTGTGCAAGCTTTGAGGCTTGAGTCCTGCCCTCCTTTCCATGTGTGAGTTCCATGCTGATCTTAAGGCAGAGTTTGTCGTGAGGAGCAGACACCACCTGTAACATTGCTCTGTAACTCAGGAAGCCCTGGATCCAGGCTGAAGTCGAGAATAGCCATGGGTTGACAAACAGTTGTTGGCTTTGCGGTGTTAGTGGGGCTTACCCTGCACAGCCAGCCCTTCAGGAGCTCTTAGAAAATTACTGAATTTGAACCTAGGAAAGATTTTAAAATCATGGATCCAATGTGTCTTTGGAGACGCTTCTTAAGTGTGAAGAGGAATCTTGAAGAAGACCATGTGTTCAGATTGACTGAGCACATGAGAAAATTAGCTGTCCCTGACCAGACCACACAAATGTGAAAGGAAGTGTTCCGTACCACAGTGAGGAGTCAGCAAGATAGATGCTAACGAGGGAAACGCTGGGGGGATGAGCAACAAGGATGGATTGAGGAATGGTATTTAACTGTAAAGTTTCCTGTGGGAAAAACTAAGCAAGTATTTAAAACAGTAGGAAGAAAGTGCCATGGGGAATGTTAGCCCTTCTTTAATGCAGTGATATTGGCAGAAGTACAAGAAGAGCCTGCACTTATAACCATTTCCCAAATCCTCAATTCCTCAAACCATCTACTTAGGCAGAGAGGGGAATCCAAGCTGTCAGTTGGGAGATGAACGAAGTGATTCTGTTGACAAATAATTTTCAAAACCTGAGGGACAGTTTAGGGTCATTCATATGCAAATTTAAAATGACTCTGTGGCGGGGAGGGGGAGTGCAAATGGACAATGTAAAGATTTATTGATTGATTGGCTTCTGCTGCCTAAAGCATAGAAAAGGGCATCAGGTTCACAGGAAACCATCTGGGACCACACACATTGGGACACTGAAGCCTGTGTGGTAAGACAGCAGAGCTGCAAGACCCCTAAGTGGGAACAGGACAGGAAATTCTGAACTCACCATTGTTGATTTTGGGACTCTCCAAGGCCTGGGAAATCCTTGCTTCCATTCTCCCCACTAGAGACTTGTTGGCTTCCAGACAAACATGACAGAGACTAGACAAGGCCAGTCTGCTGCACGGGAGAGGCTCCAGGGACCACACTCACCAGCTGCTGTTGGCACTGCTGGAGAATGATCCTCAACCTTGGGGCAAAGCTTCTCCATCGGGGCAAAGCTTCTCCACTGGGGCAAAGCTTCTCCACGTCTTCCTCACTTGCCTCCAGCACTTTACTGGGGCCGCTGTGGTGGAAAGGAGATTGTATACATGGCTGTTCTCATGCAGATATTTTGATCTGTGTGCCATGTTCACAGTCTCTGTATGGCCCTTCTCAGAAACAGTTTTGTGAATAATTTAATTTAACTGGTCAACCCAGTTCAGTTTTTAAGAAGACAACTTGGTTAAATCAAAGACACACCAAAAGTTGAAGGTACTGTTGGCTCAGAGGGGAAAGGCCCCTGCTGCACAGCCTGATGACCTAAGTTCTAGTTCTAGTTCTGGTACAAGGAGAGAATGACCCTGAAAGTTGTCCTCTGACCTCTGCATGTGTGCACAGGTCATATGCCAAATCAAACCATTTTTTCAAAGTTCAAGGTAAGAGGAATAAGTAGCCTCTCTGGTAGGATCAGCAACTTTACAGCCTAGCAAAGCTGTAATCCTAGGCAACCCCTTTTTCCACATTCCATCCTGACTTGACGATCCAACAGCCAGCCACTTCCCCACTATAATGGAGGTGTATGATCTGACTGTGCTCAGGGAGCTGACAGCAGGAGCCAACGGATGTGCCAGATTCCAAGGGTGGTCCCTCAACTCAACTTCATACTCTCTAACACACTCCCCTCATTTAAAATTTTCCCATGCAACTTATTCCTTCTTGATACACTGGATGTTTTATTTTATTTTATTTTATTTTTTTATTATCACAATTCTTACTTTGGTTCTTTGGTTTGGTTATGTAGGGTCTTGCTACGTAAATCAGGTTGTACTTGTGCCTTAGATTTTCTGATATTCCTGCTTTAGGGTCCCAAATGCTGATTACAGGTGCATGCCAACACACTCTTTTTCTTCTTTTTTTTTTTCTGATTTTTTAAATTCATTTATTACATGTATGTGGGTACACTGTTGCTGTCTTCAGACACACCAGAAGAGGGCATCAGACCCCATTACAGATGGTTGTGAGCCACCATGTGGTTGCTGAGAATTGAACTTAGGACCTCTGGAAGAGCAGTCAGTGCTCTTAACTGCTGAGCTATCTCTCCAGCCTCCACACTCAGCTTTACTCTGTGTGTGTGTGTGTGTGTGTGTGTGTACACACATGTACATGTACTCTTGTGTGTGCATGTATTGATGTGTATGCAGGAGTGCATGTATTGCGCACATGTGTGTAGAAGCCAAAGATTGATGTTGAATGTCTTTTTCAGTTTTTTTTCCCACCTTGATTTCTGAGACAGGGTCTCTCTCTGAACCCAGAACTAACCAAGTCAGCTGACTGGCTGGCCAGAGAGCTGCATGGTTTGTGTATCTCCCCTGCCCCACTGCTGACACTGGAATTACACAATGTCATTGCACTGGGCTTTTTTACGCAGATGTTGGGGATCTGAGCTCAGGTCTTCATGCTTGCATGGAAAGTAAATTTTGACTGAGCTATCTCTTCGATCCTGATTTACTTCTTTCAAACAAAAAAATTGACTCTCTGTCTCTTCTGTTTGTCTCTGTCTGTCTGTCTGTCTCTCTGTCTCTACTTCTCTCTGTATGTCTGTTTCTCTGTCTCTGTCTGTCTATCTGTCTCTTAATCTTTATGTTTCTTTGTCTCTGGCTATATCTGTCTCTCCCTCTCTGTCTCTCTGTGTCTATCTCTCCCTCTCTGTTTCTCTGTCTCTGTCTATCTCTCTCTGTTTCTGTCTCTACCTGTCTGTCTGTCTCTGGCTCTCTCCTTCTCTCTGGCTCTCCCCCCCCTCTTTCCCTCTTTCTGACTCTGTCTCTGTCTCTCTCCCTTTCCTTCTCCCTGCCTTGTGCATGCATTCACACACAAGCTAACGAGAGCACTATCTTTGTCTTTTCCAAATGTTTGATACAGAATAGGTGCCTAATAAATATCTGCTGAATTAATAAACAAGGGTTCAGATGTTGTGTTCCCTGAGATGAGAGTCTGACCTTCTCTTGCATCTCACTCTGCAGCTTTGCTCTGTGTAACTGTCAGATGTGTGAGGTTGTCCCATGACCCACTAGAAATGGCTTTGTTCCATGTCCAGATGTTTCCTAAACACCACTCAGGACAACAGCCAGAGACTAAGGCAGTTCACTGACCCCTTGCCAAGGGCTGTTTCATTATCTGCAGCCTGCAGTTACTATGGACAAAGAAGAGGCCATCTTCCCATGGTATTTATCCTGATGCCCCATCCGGCCCCGAAGCTCGCTCTTACCTTCCTAGCTGGAGCAAGCCTTCCCTCAGCTTCAGCTATTTATAGTCCAATCAACTGGCTGCCAGATATTTGTTTCTCCTTCCAGATTCTGACTCCACCATATCCCCTCTGCTTTCTGTCCAGGAAGGCTGATTTGCATGGACACTATCAAAGGAATCCTAG
>NC_000080.6:120027444-120154944 GCF_000001635.26 Mus musculus | reverse complement strand
TGCCTCCATCTGGAAGCAGCTTGGACTGACTGCCCACGGAATCCAAAGGGTGTCACCCAGTTTCCCTATGGCTTTTTCTTGGGGATAACTGGGATGGGGGTCTAAGATGTTATTGCAAATGTATTGAGAGACTACAGTCAGAATGAAGGGGAAATTAGACAGGAACGTGGGATGAAGAAAAGGATGAAGAAAGAATCCCCCGGCAGCAGCACTGGAATCTGCCAGGAGCTATTACAAGTGCACAGAACAAGATGAGGGGTTCGGTTATAGGTTGCCACCTTGGAAGCTTAAGCTCTCACTATTTCCTACCCATAGTGCCTCTGGGCTAGGCGGGTCTGGGAGAGCAGGAGCCTCAGGGCTGCTGTGATCACCGCAGGCATAGCGCTGGGGTCTGAGGAGCACAGGAGTGGGTCTTCCATCCTTTTCCTTTGCCCGCTCCTCCTCTTCATGTCTCTTCCCTTTGCACTTTCCTCTCAGTTTCCATTTAGTGCTTGTTTTAGTCTCTCTCCCCCAGAAAAACTACAGAGAGGGCACCGTTTTAGGGCTTCCATCTGAATTTCATCTAAGGAAAAAAGTGTGACGTTTACTCCAACAGCGCCAGCCTCCCCCGGACTCTTGTAAAACACAGGCTCTTGGGCCTCAAGGTCTAAGAAAGGGAAACTCAGGAACCAGAGGCCAACCACCATGTTCTAGTAAACTCTCCAGCAGTTGGCCACGCTTGAGAACCGCTGCAATAGAAGGATCCAAAACAAGGAAACAAGCTGCAAACACATTCTACTCGTCGACAGAGCTTCTTAGAACCTCTGAATCGTCACTACCTGCGAACCAGAGTCCAGATTTTGCAAATGACATTCTGGGCTCTGCCTGAATTTCTCCAGCAAACCTTTCTAATAAACATATCATGGTGCTGTCAAAATTATTAGATTATTAACCTGATTGGCTCAGAAGCAACACAGATTGGAAACCGCTAGAGGTAAAATTTTAAGTCTTTAAAAACGTTATTATACTGGATCGTGTAATAACATTTGAATGCAAATACGTAGTGTCCTTTTGGGGATACTTCTTCACCATCCCTTCTTTGAAGCCCCCCTCTTCTCACTTTTTACCCCTCCACAATACACCTCTAGTTTTACTTCATGTCACCGATACAAATCTGAGTTTATATACTTATAAAGTCTGGGACTTACAGGTGAGAGAAAAGCATCCGGTCTTGTCTCTCTGAGACTGGCGTGCCACGGTTTTTCTCCAGTTGTTTTTGGTTGTCTGCGAATGATGTAGTACCATTCTTCCTGGCTGACAAAACCTTCACTGTACGTATCATATGTGCACTCCTGCTGTTCCTTGGTCTGTCGCTGGCCCCTGAGCTGGCTGCACAGCTCAGCTATTGTGAACAGCGGTGCTTGAATACCAGCAGGCAAGTGTCTCTGACTTGCTACGGACTTGGATTCTTTCAGGTAAACTCTCAGGAGGAGCACAGCTGGGCTGAGAGTGAGTCTGCTTTTAATTTAATGTGCTTGTTTTTTTATTTTTTTAATAAAATATTTATACATGTTAGGGGGATATGGGGGGAGGTGTCTCAATATGTAGTTCTGGCTGGCCTGAAACTTGCTACTAGACCAGCCTGGCCTCACATTCATAGAAATACTCCTGCCTCTGCCTCCTAGGTACTGAGATTAAAGGTATGTAGCACTACACCTAGCTTTTAAAGAGTGAAATAGAACCACTTTCTTGTTTGCTCTCACCTCTCTGCCTCCCCCCTCATGCCCTCCTTCTTACATTAGCAGGTCTGTTTATATATATATATATATATATATATATATATATATATATATATATATATATATATATATATATCTTGCACAGGTATATAAACACAACCTGCTTAGTCTGTTATTTTTGTGTACGTAGGATTCAGGGCTGACTACTCTGTGTTGGATAACCATGGGGGTGCCTTTCTTGCTTTTGAAAGTAGAGGCAATATAAAAATATTCCAGGTAATGACTTAGGTCAGTAGGTTCTATAAGTTCCTGAACAGATTCATTTTCAAACAGGTCTAAGTCGAGACCTGTGATGGCCCCTTTTCAGTAAACTCCTCAAAAGATGTCACTTGGACTTGTACAACCACTCTGGAAATCAGTCTGGCGGTTCCTCAGAAAATTGAACATAGTACTACTGGAGGATCCTGCAATACCTCTCCTGGGCATATATACAGAAGATGTCCCAAGCAGTAAGAAGGACACATGCTCCACTATGTTCATAGCAGCCTTATTTATAATAGCCAGAAGCTGGAAAGAACCCAGATGCTCCTCAATAGAGGAATGGATACAAAAAATGTGGTACATTTACACAATGGAGTACTACTCAGCTATTAAAAAGAATGAATTTATGAAATTCCTAGGCAAATGGATGGACCTGGAGGGCATCATCCTGAATGAGGTAACACAATCACAAAAGAACTCAAATGATATGTACTCACTGATAAGTGGATATTAGCCCAGAAACTTAGTATCCCGAGATATAGGATACAATTTGCAAAACACATGAAACTGAAGAAGAACGAAGACCAAAGTGTGGACACTTTGCCCCTTCTTAGAATTGGAAACAATCACCCATGAAAGGAGTTACAGAGACAAAGTTTGGAGCTGAGACAAAAGGATGGACCATCTAGAGACTGCCATATCCAGGGATCCATCCCATAATTAGCCTCCAAACGATGACACCATTGCATACACTAGCAAGCGTTGGATGAAAGGACCCTGATATAGCTGTCTCTTGTGAGACTAGGCCGGGGCCTAGCCAACACAGAAGTGGATGCTCACAGTCAGCTATTGGATGGCGCACAGGGCCCCCAATGGAGGAGCTAGAGAAAGTATCCAAGGAGCTAAAGAGATCTGCAACCCTGTAGGTGCAACAACATTATGAACTAACCAGTACCCCGGAGCTCTTGACTCTAGCTGCATATGTATCAAAAGATGGTCTAGTCGGCCATCACTGGAAAGAGAGGCCCATTGGACACGCAAACTTTATATGCATGCCCCAGTACAGGGGAATGCCAGGGCCAAAAAATGGGAATGGGTGTGTAGGGAAGTTGGGGGGGGTAGGGTATGGGGGACTTTTGGGATAGCATTCTAAATGTAATTGAGGAAAATACATAATAATAAAAAATATTTTTTAAAAAAGATGTTACTTGGAGCATCAGGTCTCTAGGGTCCCTCCAGCTAGAACACTTCCAAAGCTGTGAGTTTAGTCAAATTCATTGTCTCCACGAGTATGGCTGTGTGTGTGTGTGTGTGTGTGTGTGTGTATCTGTGTGTGTGTATGTGTTTGTGTGTGTGTGTATGTGTGTGTTTGTGTGTGTATGCGTGTGTGTGTGTGTGTGTGTGTGTGTTAATCTTTGCTTGCCAGTCTCTCTTTCCATCTCCCCACTCCAGAGCCTGCTCATTCTTTAAGGCTAGGTATGACACCACCTCCTCCACTTTCTTGTCTCCCTGGCCGGAACGTGCCTCTGTTTCCATGACTTCTTCGGTTACGTCCTCTCTGTATTCACTTTCCTGGTGTCTGATCGTGGCCATCAGGCCACTGGTTTGGCTCCCAGCTGTGCTAGCTGTTCTTTGAGGTCGAGCAAGTGTCCCCTTCCATCTTAGTCACCCCCCAGCCTCCTCGCATCTAACACCACCTTGGGTACCCAGAAGCAGAACATAAATATTGATTGCATAGAGTTGAATGGGATTGAGTGCTCTCAGGGAGATCTGTAAAGCAAGATGAGTCATGGCTGGTTTTCCAAGTACAGCGAGCAGCGACAGCAAAACAAGCCTCGCAAGGGGAGCACGGGAACCACAGGCAGGACAGGCTGACAAAATAAGCCCAAGTCACACATCCAGCTGGGATCCATAAAGAGAAACGATGTTAAATTTTTAACTGTCTGGCACCTGCTGATCCTGCCGTAATTATTTGCCAGTTGATTGAGTGTTGGTAAAAATTATTTCCAGATAAAAGGTCTGCAAGGTCTTCTTTCTGAAAAGTATACTTTCCAAAGAGTCTTCGTTGAACTTTAACTTACCTTGTCAGTTTTCCATGACCATCATAAACTTTATTTCACAATCCCTTTGACCAGAGGAAGCAGGTGTCTTATTTCTCCTTTCCCCATTAAGTGTGGTCTACATGAGGCCAAACAATGCATTTAAGGGACTGTGTGGCTAGATGAGAGGCAAGCAAAGAAGCCTTGAGCCTATGCTCATTATTGAGTGAAAGAAAACATATAATAAATAGTTCAATGATTTAAAGTGGCCTATCCTTCTGTGTAGGACTGTATGTATTTCTCTTTTTTTTAAGGAATATACCATTACTTATGTTACTTCTACGTAAGAACAGAACCTATATATAATGATTAACAATGTGACTTTTTAACTTGGAGGTGAAAGTGAAGAGGACTGAGGAGGGGAGGAGGGGAGGAGGGGAGGAGGGGGAGGGGGAGGGGAAGGGAGGGAGTCTGTGCTCAGTGATGCTTTGTGTGCTTTTCCTCTGCAGTTGGTGACACTGCACAGATGCAGGTACTAGTTGCCGAGGGATCATGGCTGTACAAGGTCACACACAGATGCTTCAGTTAATGAGTGGAGAAATCTGTCGACCTATGGTTCACCTTCTCTTTCTCCTTGGCCATCAGCATCCTGACCTCCACGCTTCTTGATTTCCTCAGGCTCTGGACCTTTCTGCGTCTGGAACATCTCACTAGAGAATCTATGTCCTTTTTTGTCCCTCTATCTCTGAGTTTGAATATGACCCCCATCTCCATCCTTCCACCTTTATTTGTGATGGTCAATTTGTCACTCTGGAAGATGGTCATTTTACATTAATGAGTGAGCGCCTGGTAGATACTTCCATCAGAGAAATATGCCTGGAGAAAAAGCATGATTACAAGTTGGCCTGTATGTGTATACACAAAAGTAGAGTTAAATTTCTTTCCTTCTTATGTAGTCCTTGATTTCCCAGCCAAGAAAATTAGTGACCATTGCTTCCATAACACAGGAGGTTCCTAATCTTGCCCAGCACTCCATTATCGTGGAAGACTTAAAACTATGGTTTTGGTTCTGGCTCTCCTAATGGTGAAACTAAAAATGAAAATGGAGAGGCTGAGATCAAAGTCAGCATGCTATACGGACAAAGAAGCTAGGAACATAACCAGGAGTGCTTAGCTCTGATGTGGAGAATGGAACTTTATGCCACAGAGGAGAGCTGAAACGGAGCGATGGAGTCAACAGTACCACGCAAGGGAGTTGTCATGGAAACACTCATGGGAGAGCCGGCAATTGGATTTTGGAAACTGATTAAAGCAAGACTTGATGGTGAGAAAGAAGTAAAACAGAAAGAGAAAAATATGAAGTCAGACACCGGAGATGGAGTGGAGAGTGGAGTTACGTGGCCACGGAGTGGCGAGGGAACACGCCATTATTGCAAGACATGGAACAGGACAGGTTTGAGAGGCAGATCTGTCCAGCCAGGACACCAATGAGCAACTGTGCTAGAATTTCCCTTTTGTAGCACCACAGGGCTCGTGACTCAGCCTGCAGAACAACGTGATAGGTGGGTGGACTCTCTTGAAAGATATTTCCAAGAAGATTAGGTAGTGTGTTTGTATCTGTATCTTGCTTTTAGCAGAAATTATTTCCACTTAAATATGAAGAGGAGAGGCCAGTAAGAAGCTGCTGCTGTTCTATTTTGGTATGATTTCTGCGGTCCATTTTGCATGTGGACACGAGGGCTGTCCAGGCATCGTAATGACTGACTTCCCTGCTTTCTGCCTGAAACAGATCCTGGCATTAAATGATTACATGGGCTTCTAACATTGGCACGTGTAATACACATGGATTGGTTTTCCATAAATTACCTCTTAAAGAAGGGTCTGTAGTCCTAGATGTACACATGTGGTTAGAAAATTTTCCAGAGAGGAAAAGCAGAGAGGGAGCCAGAGAAAAGAAAGGACTCTTTCAGAATCACAGAGGAGCTCCGGGGGGCGGGCGTGAGAGAGCAAGCAATGGTAGGAGAGGCCAGTTCCCCCGAAATATGGAACAGGAGCTTCAGCGGGGCAGTAAATAAGCCCTTAAAAATACTGCGGGCGAGGAGAAAGTTAAACATACGGACACACCGCAGTACATCACTAAAAGGGGCAGGAAGTGGCCGGAATCTGAAGGTCTGCCATCGATTGCTTTAGACTAGCATCAAGCTTCTGTGTTAAATATTGCGGCACTCGCGCCCGTGACCCCGGTGCCACAGGGAGCTGGCTACAAGGACCCGGGGTGAAATAATAGAGTAGACAAGAGATTCGAGTAGTTGAAATAGTACTTATTGGCTTTAATGCTCTAACCATGGCAAGCTTGGCTAGAAGGAGGCTACGCAAAGCAGGAGAGAGGTTAGAAGCCACGAGGTGACTGGGCAGGATCCAGGGTGTGGTCGCCGACTTAGAGCACACGTCCCCGAAAATATGGGACAAGCTTTTAGTGATGAACATTGGTTGGAGCCAAAAGTAAGTAAAGAACTAGAAGTTTCCAGGCATTAGTGGGCCTCTCTCAGCAGCCCTTTGCTTCCAGAACGTCTGTCCAATTCATAGCACAACTTCACAAGGCAGAGGGATCAAAGGCTGAGAGTTGACAAGCCAGTGAAACTTAAGAAAGGCACCTGTGTCTCAGCCAAGTGGACTGGGATCCACCACTAGGATTTGGTTCTTGCAAAAGAGTCAAACTCCAACTCAGGAACAGAAGCAGCTATGTCATCCTACAGATCTATAGAGCTATAGAGGGGGAAAGGCCGGCTCTGCCCTTGGAAACTTGGGCTTGGCTTAAACCCCTTTCCTAGTCACCTGACTTGATGAAACAGAAAGGATTGCAAACATTTCTAGAAGAAATTATTGAGTGTAAGGAGTTCAAAATTTGCACATCTTTAAGGCATACACTAATGATGTTGTACTGTTGACCATACACCTGACAGAAAGTCCTCAAGGGAAGACGGGGCTCATGGTTTTCAAGGGTTTTTAGCCCATCGTGATTGAAGACCAGCATACAGCAGTCAGGACCCTGAGCTAGGGGAAATGGTCAGACACCCACTCTTAGTAACCAACTTTTTATCTATCTATCTATCTATCTATCTATCTATCTATCTATCTATCTATCTATCTATCTATCTATCTATCTGGTTTTTCAAGATAGGGTTTCTCTGTGAAGCTCTGGCTGTCCTGGAACTCACTCTGTAGACCAGGCTGGCCTCAAACTCAGAAATCCACCTGCCTCTGCCTCCCAAGTGTAGTGATCAACTTCTACCAGCTAATCCCCACCTCTTGAGAGTTCCACAGCCTCTCAGAACAGCACCACCTGCCGGGAAAGAAGAATTTAAAACATCAACCTGGGGGAGATATTTCAGACTAAAACTAGAACAGAAGGCCCAGAAAACAGAGGTTGGTGAGAGCTGCATTTTTAATTCAGGACAGCTTGCAAATATGACTTGTCCATTTATAAGACTAATAATTTGTTTGTAAAAGGATTTAGAAAGCCAGACAGGGAATTGCAGGACAGCGATGATCTTTGCGCTTGCTGTGACAGGCATCGTAGGCGAAGGTCTGCTGGAGTCCTGGAAGCCATCTGCAGCAGCCTGTACCCTGCAGCTAGAGGAACAATGAGCTGTCTGTCTCCTTCTCTACCTCCAACTCTCCCTTGAGGCTTTTCATTGGCAGAATCTAAGCAGGAATTTCTGGGAAATTTAGTTTCCAGATGTTGCAGCCCTTGTGAGTCAGAGAGGACACAGAAGGGGAAAGAGCTACCATGGCCACAGGGCCTAAGTGAAAGACATCAATTATTATAGGGTGATGTCAGGGAAAGTGGGTCGGGGTGGAAATGGAGCTTGGTGAGGCCGGGTCTGGGTGGAAGGATTGTGGGCAAGCAAAGTCTAAGGGGGTCTGTAACTGGGGCAGATGTAGCAGCAACACCCCTGCAGACAGAGGGGCTGTGAGACATTCTAGGCAGAGTGACAAGGCGATTGGAATGTCACAGTCTTTGAGATTGACAGGATGCTCGTTGTTTTAAAACTCTCAGTAGGGTGTGCATAGAACATTAAAGTACCATTGATGGGTCAAAGACAACCAGAAGAAAGAGCCTGCAACAACCTGTCCCCGCTTTGCTGATCGTTTAAAAGCATTCTGTGAAACAAACATTCTTCCAGACTAGGCAAAAAGGAAGATAGAATTTGAGCAGTGGTTGTTGGGACTGCACGTTAAACGGTAGAAATGTGGGAGGAGGTTAGACAAGAAGTCTATGGGACTCGACAATGAGTGAGAAGCAGGCAACCGGCAGGAGCAACCAGGACTCCACAGTCTGTTGCATGTTGTAGCCTTGTGAACTGCTGTCATGAATTGAGACATGGTCATAAAAAAGACAGAGCGTGGGCGGTTCCATTCTGGACGCATTCCGGGTTAGGATATGTAGCTACAGACATCAATGATTAAGACGGAGGTGGTGTCCCTCCCCATTCCTGCTGAGCCTACGTGGAGCCTTTGCACTCAGAGGGAAGTAAGTCATGACTCCCTTCACATGTGAGCGTGGAGCCACAAATGGACCAATGCCTATCAAAGATATTTCCCTGTCTTATTCCCCAATGGAGCTTGATGCCTGAAGTCCAACGCTTTGTACTTCAAACTCCAAGCTTTAAGTTAAGGCCCCTTCAACGTTTGTGCTGCCTGTCTACCTGCGGTGGAGTACTGAGACTTGCTTTGTCACATTTACCTTGAAGACAATCGGTGCATTTACACACACCAGTGCATTTACACACACCAGTGTTACTATATAGCCAAAGCTCCCAGCATGCCTTTCAGAGATTTTTCCAGCAGAGATGACAACAAACATCACACCAGACAGGGCACCAGTCTCAGGTCATAGAAATTATTCTACTGTATTTCAGCTTAAGAGGCCAAGGAATTTGTTGGGGTTTCATACAGAAACATTGCAAGGAGCTGCTTGAAAGAACGTGAGTGGCTTAAAAGCAGCTGTAACCCCCAAATGACTCACCAGAGCTGCATCCCTGGGACTCCCTGCCCAACTCTAAGGTAACCCATTAAAGAGTTTCATCTTGTACAGCAATTGCTTATTGCTTATACAGTCCGGAAAGGGGCCTATCCCTATTAACTTCTGCTGTCAACGTGACATAGCCCAGAGTCATCTCGGGGAGACTCCACTGGGGAATCAGATAGCTCAGATTGACCTGTGGCCGTGTCTGTGAGGAAGTGTCTTAATTGTGGATTATTGTCAGAGGGCACAGTCCCCTGTGGGTGGTACCATTACTTGGTACGTGGCCCTGGGCTATGTAACAAAGCTGGCTGGGAGTGAGGGAGAGAGTAAACCAGCATGCAGTCTTCCTCCATGCACAGGACCTGCGCTTGAGATAGTTCCTGACTTAAGTTCCTGTCTCAAGTTCCTGCATTGGCTTCCCTCAGAGATGAACTGCTACCTGGAAGTTGTTTTTGGTCCTGGTGCTTATCAGAGTAATGTAAAGGGAACTAGAGAAAGGTGTGTTCCTACTAAGTCTCGCCGAGCTTCCTGGGCTGGCTGGGTTTCACGGGTTTGCTAATTTTGCTAACTCCTTGAGTCTTAAGAGCCCCTATTCTCTCTCAGGTCTCCAGGGGGACATGTTTCAGTTCAGAGGCAGCAGCTACACAGTAGTGGTCACGAGGAGTCAAAGCTGGAAGAATCACTGGGTCCTACACAAAGACCTGATGGTCAGAGAGACACGCGGCATTCAGGAGCCTGGACAAACTGCCAGTGACTTAGTCCTCTGCCTTCAGAGGCTCCCCGTTGGCTCTCATCTTTTCTTCTATTTCTTTAACAACTTGATTGTTGAAACCCCAGGAAATTCTAGGCCTATTTCTCCCATCAAAACGAAAGGAACTTATTGATGAAATCATGAGTCCATTAAGATAGAGTGGCACATCTCCATTAGGCTGTGATTTGCATCATAAAACAGATTAAAATGAAAAATGGAAGCACTCTTCTTGGAGAGGAAATGTACAAAAGAATCTTTTAGGGCTCTCCGAACTAAGACAGAATAACATTCCACCCAGGCACAGAGAGAAAACATGGGGACTGGGGAAGGTATTGACAGAGAGCAAAGCAAGACTGAAGACCTGCAGCCACTTAAGTGGTGTGACTCATAGCTTAGCTGTGGGTAGGCAGCCTAAGTGAGGGAACATTCAGCGCTGAGAGAAACGCTTTTATGAAGCATCCTGCCAGAGCAAGGGTTCCCAATGTAGTGTGGTTGCTGAGCCCTGCACTGAAGTGGGCCTGGGCCATTATTGCTACATTAATGGAGTTGCTGAGAACCGCCCTCTTGCCCGGCTAAAAGCCTGCGCTTCAGAGTGGATGAGAATGGTGCTCTTCGCAACCTTCCTCAACATGTTGAGAAAACAGTTGTGTGACAAGAGCTTTGCCATGTGGCTCCCAGGAATCTAGACTGTTCCAGATGAATTCCCCTAAACTGGTAGAGCTCAGAGCTCTGGGAGTATGCTGGGAAAGGGGGTGGTGACATAGTCTCTTGCCTATCAACCTGGTTCTGTTCTTACATGCATTACTTAAACTAGACAAGCATCAAGACCTTTAGCTAAGAAGAGAGACTGGCTTAAAGGATTGGAACACCTGGGGGATTAGCTGTTTGATGGAAACAAGACAAAGAAATGATCGAGATAATGGTTGGCAGTCCTATTCCTCCAGAGGGGTCTCTTTGCTCGTGTGCAAGAGGCGGTTTGTACCAGCTCATAGGCACCAAGTAGCATTTCTTCTTAATTTCCCCTCTCAGTAACTTCACAGGATGTTGGAACTGGCCAGGATAGGAGTGTTTACACTGACAAATTTGGCAGATGTCACAAAGAAGAGTGTTTCTTCTTTTTTTTTTCCCACCTGTGGTTGTCTTGTTTTCTCCCCTAGAAAGTATATCATTAAATATTTATCAGTAATCTCCTGGAATTTGATTGAAAGATAATTTGGCCATCAAAGCAGCCGCAACCTTCTGAAACTCTGGCTGATGGCTTTCTGAGCACAGGAAGGGTCAAATAAGCAACTGGGTGGAGCTCTGCAGAATTTGGAAGAAGGGGAAGGATTCTTGGAAAACATACCTGTGTGGCATAGTCACCCGATGGCCAATATTCCTAGGGTGACATGGTAGACACCTCTCATAAGTTAGGAGTATAGCCTCAAGACAGGCACTATTTAGACCTGATGTGGGCCTCTTTCTCATTGGACCAAAGACTTCAGATGAAGGATAAGATTTAGAAAGCTAGGCCTCAGAAGCATGAATTTTTACAGGGAATTTTGACAGCTAACCAATTAACCTCTACCACCTATAGAGTTCAGACAAAAGACAGTTGGGTTCAGGGGTGCATTCTGGGAGCACTGGTGAGTGCAGGTCTCTGAGCCACGGGTTTGGTGGTAATGATATGGCAGAAGTTCTTTCTCAGATGGGCTGAGTGGACACCTGTGCCACCTGGGATGTCTGAGGCTGTGTCTGAGAAACCCAAAGGTCTCTTCTGCCTCCCTTCCTGGGTTCTAGGATTCTTCTGAAAAGTTACATTATTACCCCTAATGCTAACTGGAAGGTAGGAAGAGGAGTCACAGACTAAGGACTTAGCCACAATGGATATCAATAGGGAGGTTGCTCAACAAACTAAGCAAGAACCAGCACCCAGCCAGCTGCACCATGTCTATCTAGGTTGTATGCCTGAGGACTGTAAGTCAACATACCACTCATATATTCACACATCTATGCGTACTTCTGTGAGTTCAGAATATCACTGGCAAGTTATGGAAGCAAGAGAAGAATCCATCAGCAAATGACAGGGTTAAAATTTTGGCATATGCCTGTAAAAGCTTTTGTCAGTCACAAGGAAGAACAGAATTGTGCTGTTTGTTGGAAAGTGGGTGTGGCAGGAACTAACCATATGAAATGAAACAAGTCAGAAAGACAAGTGTCACACGTTTTCAGTCCTTTGCACATCCTGGTGTACACACAAACACAGAAATCCGTGTATGTGGAAGCAAAAGGAGTCGGAGAAGGAAGGAAATGAGCAGAATGTGGAATTGGAAATGTAGGGAGTGTCGGGAGGGGAATATGGGCACAGTACTTGATATACAAGAGAGAAATTACCTTTATGACACAATCACTGTATATAATGACTGTATACACACACACACACACACACATATACACGGAAAAAACTGGCTTGGAAGGACAGCAGAAGGCAGTGAAAGGAAACATATTTGTCCCACTTTGAGGAAGAAGTTGATTTTTCTGAAGGAGTCTGGGGACAACCCTGCCTTTGTCTGATAAGCCCTCTCCGAAAGTCCCTCTAAGCCATATGTGTTTAAGATGTAGAGGATCGGCTCAGGGGATCAGCACACAGCTCTGGAAGCGTTAGAGTGCACTCCCCACCCTAAGCAGCTGTCTGGCAATGGTCTGTCATTGTCATGGGGCAGCCAAGCATGAGAGTGCTTTGACAGTGTGAGTCTGTCTCAATCCTTCTACCCAGACTCAAAGGAACATCTTCCCAACGGCCAAGCTCAGCCACTCTTTGCAGAGGCAGTGAGCTCCACTGATGTCTTTATTTATTTATTTATTTATTTATTTATTTATTTATTTATTTATTTTTTCCACTGATGTCTTAATCTGGAAGCCAATTGGCTTCCGAGGAGACGCGACTCATTCGGTATTGACAGAAACAGTTTGAGTCTCTTGGGACTGCTTCAAGTGGGGATTTCAAAACTTTGAAAAGGAACCTGATATGAACACCGACTGACCAGAAGAACTTCTGTCTTTCATAAGTGGGTACATACCTGGATACTGCTGCTGGTCTAGCCTCAACTCCTAGATCCTGGGTCATGGAAGCCCTGGAGGCTTCAACAGTTGGTTCCAGAGTCAACAAGAAGCAGGAAGCTGCCACCAATCTAGAAATACTGTTACAGTTTAACAGCAAGATGAGCGATGCCTGAGCTCCTGATATGGAGCCTGAGCCTTACTGAGCCACATGGGACAAAGGAGAGAGGCAGGTCCCGCTGTAGGGTCTGTCTGTGTTTATATAGTCGGTGGGTAAGAGGCTATCCTCAAACCTTGTAGATGAAGAGCTGGGTCTGAGATTTATACTTCTCTAATACACGTTAGGTAACAAACAGGTTGTATAACGTTTTCTCTCTTCTTTTCCATTTTTTTTTAAAAAGCAGCCTTTGATGTCACCCTGATGACGTCTGTCATCTTCCCCACACCTGCTATGACATGGCTGCCTTCAGTCACAAGCCTGATTCACAGCATGCTCTATGTTTAGCAGCGCTCTGAGAAGGATTCCAGTCTGCCTTTAGCCCTAAATAGCTACAAATATCGGAGTAGCAGCAGCAGCCCTTCAAAGGCCTTTTTAGGAAGATTCACACCAGGGATGGGAATGACACACAGGAGCCTCAGGTAAGAAGAGCTCTGGGCGAATGGGAGGCAGGGGAGGAATTGGATGAGAGGCACAAACTGTGTTGCTGTGCACCAGGATCCCCTATTCCTTGAGACAGTTGTACGGAAACATTTCAACATGTTTATCTGTCTGCCCAACCCTATTTAGTGAAAAATGATTGCTCTTTGCTTCTTGTTACCATGCTCGAATGATACTATGGCAACGAGGCTGCATAAGAGGGGAGGGGGCGGGGCAGGTGCTGCTTAGCAACTTGAAGATTTTTAAAAGGCAAGTACTCATTTTAACAGTAACAGTCTTTTAAACGCCAGTTTTGAGGAGTTTAAAAAAATATATTAGAGACAACAAATGGGAATAGAGTAGAGGGATTAACTAAGCGAGGGGCGCATCTTTCAGAGCTGTTCTGAACATCAGCACAAGGACCGTGGGAGCAGAGCGGGGTCCCTGTTTTGGGGTAAGGAAACTGAAGTTTATTTGGTGAGTATTGCCACTAGAGCTGGCCAGTGCAGGCAAGGCTGGGCTAACAGTTAGGCAGCTTGATTCCAAATGGAATTCTTTTTATGGCATCTCATAAAGAAACAAAATGTCACCTGGAAATTGGAGGGGAAAAGGAAGAAATGAACCAGTGTTGACTGCCAGGAAGGTGACAAAGTTGACCACCTGTTCCTCAGGTAGAAACTCAGAAAAGGGGGGGGAGGAAGGTATATATGTATAAAACCAGGATAAAGTTCAATTGCTCTCTATAGAATTCATTCATTCATTCACTCATTCATTTGGAACAAACAACAGATGACAAACAGAGCAGCCAGGATGGAGTCCAGTCAGTGTCTCACATGCTGGAGGTGCCTGGTTTTGAAATTTGGAGGAATTCCTGAGTAGTGGGAAAACCAGATATGGGAAGCGGAGGACCGATGCCAGGCCCTGACATGGATAGAAGTTGAGTCGGAAAACACATTTCCCAAGATAGATAGATGAGTATGTCAATTCAACCAAGACCATGTGAAGCCAAGATGGCTAATGGCTGTCTTCCCCACTCCTCACTGGCTGTTGCTGCGGCTTTCCCTGGCTGTTCCGCTATCCGAGTCGTCTACCCCAAAGGACAGAGTGATCCATGGCACAAAGGCTGCTCAAACTTGCTGAACTTTCCTTGCTGTTCAGTAGCAGGCCAATGTCACGTTGTGAAAACATACTGTCAGGCAGACTTGACACAATGGGTTACTGTCTATCATGCACTTTCCATAATTAATACCACTTAAGAAATGGCACTCAGGGCAGACTCCAAGGTTAGACTGTTCTCAAGGATCTGAGATCTCACCTACTTGAGACTCTGCAGGGGAGACAGAGGGAGATGAAAATGGAGGCGACAAGGCCAGCTGGCTGAGTTTGCAGCTCCTCGGTGATCCTGTGACTTCAACCCACCACGCTACAGAGAGCCTGCTGGGTCCACCGGACATCCCGTGCTGATCTCTCTGATGTCCTGCGTAGGGAGGATTCCTAGCCAGCACAGGGCCTCAGGCTGCCTGGAGCTGGCGCCTGCCTCCCAGGGGAGGCCACTCCTGCCTTCCTGGTTAATAACATGGTGTTGAAAAGACAAGTGCCGCTTCGAGGTCCAGTGGTCACATTCATGTTGTGATCTTCTTTGGGGCTGTCTCATTGTTTCCACTCACGGCTAATTGTGCCCATGTGACGAGAAGCCGTAGACAGGCTGCGGTTCCGGCGCTAGGCTTGACTGGGCTCCCTCGGCCTGACTGTGCTGGTTCCGCTTGACTCAAAGGGCTTGCCTCGAAGGGTCTGAAACTCACAACTCTAGCATTGCTGCGAAAGAACCAATATTTTTAAGGGTCTGGTAGGGGAACGTCTGCCCTTCGTTGTCTGGGTGCTAGTGTGAATTTTGCCCTCTCCTCCTTTTGTCTATCGCATCTGTCCTCGCACTGTGCTCTAACACCACGGAGTCTCTCCGGACCTTCGGACCACTGTGATGATCCCTCTGATAGTAGCTTCTTCTGACTGTGATGACGCTTACCACGGGGCAAACCACATCACCCTGCACCTTTGCCACTGTTTGTATCCGTGAATGAGTTGTACAAGATACCCACACAAACACCCACACTCACACTCACCCCTCCACACACACACACATACGGCCATGCGGCGAGGGAGGGGATCACAACCCAGTGGGTTTTAAAAACCACATCCCTATCTTACAAGTAATAAGAATCAGAGGGAAGAAGTTTTTAGGTGAGACATCCCAGTTTGAACTTGCTGGTAACTAGTATGAAGCCAGTAGGTTTGAGATAAACCCCACCCCCCCAACCCACAATTCCCTTTTCTTCTGGGGAACTGGAGAATCTCCTCTTTTTTCAGGGGTCATATATACTGAAGCTATTCCTGCCCTTCCGAACAAGGTCAAACAAATACACTCAAGATTTTTCAGATATTGGCCCTCCAATTTTTAAAAAAAGATCCATTTATTCATTATATGTAAGTACACTGTACCTGTCTTCAGACA
Organism: Mus musculus; assembly: GCF_000001635.26. Classification (NCBI taxonomy): domain Eukaryota; kingdom Metazoa; phylum Chordata; class Mammalia; order Rodentia; family Muridae; genus Mus; species Mus musculus. The sequence goes on along the minus strand of NC_000080.6, from coordinate 120,138,961 downwards.
CACCAGAAGAGGGCATCAGATCTCATTACAGATGGTTGTGAGCTACCATGTGGTTGCTGGGATTTGAACTTAGGACCTCTGGAAGGGCAGTTAGTGCTTTTAACTGCTTAGCCATCTTTCCAGCCCAGGCCTTCCAAAATTTGAAGGCAAACTAGGAGCCCCCCCCCCCCAGGCTGTTCCCCAGACTTCCAAGCACACAGAAACCGTCTGGGGAGCTGAGGAACGTCAGGCTGTGATCCAGCAGTTCTGGGGTGAAGATCATAGACCCCCCACCCGTGCCTGGGTCAACTGCTCAAAGGAAAAACTGAATTATATGTTGTCTTTCAGTTCAAGAAATCTTCCAATATCATTTTAGTTCCTATCCTCAAGCATTTATAAAAGCGCTGGACCTACATCGGGCTTTTATTACATCATGTCCAATACGTCTGGACAGAAGACTGTTAAAAACAGAAGGAAAACAAAACAAAACAAAACAACCTCCCAAAACCAACCCATACATCCTTTCCTTATTCGCTCCAGCCCCAGTCTCAGCCCTGTTTTGAAATAGTTACATCTTTCAGTTACTTATAGCACGGTTATCATCTGGAAATTGGAGCAAAGATGATGAAGGGATGCTATAACGAAATACAAGGTGTCTGGTGCGCATTGATATGACTAGGAACGTAATTAATGCCTCTTTAAAACTGAACAAAAGCAGAGCAAGAAAGTAAAAAAACAAAAAAAACCCCAAAAACCAAAGCGATTACGCATCAGCTGCCGAAACACTGTGTCCTAGCTTAAACGAGGCTGGAAAAATGCTTCCACAAATGAGAATGGGATGCTTGAGGACTCCAGCCTTTCCCGGAGGGGTTGTAATGGCTCCAGTCTCCCAGACGGGCTGCGCAGCGGCGCCGACGAGCTCTGCTGCCCCCTGCTGGACGGAATGCCGGACTCGCGCCAGCCTGTCTGCGAGGCCAGCGCTGGCTCCCTCGGGGCCCAGCGCTCATCCTGCAGGTTATGCAACACCAGGCTGCTACCAGCTCGCTTCAGGAAAGGAAACCATTGACTTCCTGGAGCTCCAACTGAGCCAGTGTTAAGAGGAAGGCGGAGACTAGAAAAGGACACGTACACGTCCAGTCTTGGAGGCGCTGGGAAAGTCTGTGTACAACCCTAAAAAGTAGGAGGAGCCTTCCTGTTTTCCGGTTAAGAGATGCAAGGCTTGGAGTGTGTGTATGGAGGGGGAGTGGACTAACTGAGAGGAAGTGGTGTGGAGATGGGCAGCTGGCTATGGTCTTCCAGTGGCGCCACACCTCCTCAAGCCCAGCTATCGACGTGGTGGGTGGCAATGCCTGGTTTCCAGAGTGCAGCCCCAGCTTCCAGCTCCTTCAAGATCATAGATCTTTTAGCTGTATTCTGCTTTGACCTTCAAGGTTTTAAACTCTGACTTGTTGAAACGTACCCCATGTGTTGGTCTTTCCTAACTAGACACAGTGAAGGCTCTAGAGATTGACATTTTAAGATGGAGCAGGGTTATCCCCTCCTCTTAGGGCCCAGAAACAATAGTCCAGATCACCAGAGAAATTTTTCTTCAATTTGGACCAACCCTTTAGAGTTGTACTTTTTGGATGCCTCCTGGTGTGAAGTGAGGGAGACAGTTCACTCTTGTCCAATCTGGATGTGGATTAATGGTATTTTCCAGCCCATAAAAGTATTTAAAAATTTTTATTTCACACTGGGTTATGAAGCATCGCTGTCATTCTGACAGTTCAACTGGAACTTTCACAATTAAACCTGATAAGAACTGAAAGTCACCGTAGAGATTCCAAGGCACCGTCCTCTTATTTTATAGATGATGTTCTGGGCTTTTCAACCAAATAAGAATAGATCTCTGGAGACAGCAAGATGACCACCACGTGTCTGTTCTCAGTCTTTGGATGGTACCTTTCACATCCTGGCAGGAAAAAAGCTGAGTCAGCGCCGCAGAGTCGGAGCCTGATTATCACATTCAGTAGCTACTGCCAAGCATACATTAGCACCTCTTCCAGAACTCTCCTCGGTCTGCACAGAGTACCCAGAGACTCTGCTCATGAGAACACAATACCGCACAGGAGCCAAGGAAGCCCAAAGTTGTCCACCCTGACCTGGTGATGAATGTCATCAGACCTCCTTTGTCAGTCATAGCCAACGTGTAGACCGAGACCATATCTTGCAGAGTTTCTGGATGCACAGCCCTTGCCAGTCATAAATGAATGAAAGTATGGTAAGCTATGATGGAGCTCTGCCAGTCTGCAGTGCTGTTAGGACAAGAACTCACAGGATTTCAGGGAAGAACTGTGGGGAGGGGACACTGAAGCCTTAGATGCTGTCATCTCAGCAGGGAGAAACCTCTTCCTCCTACACCCTTCAAAGAAAACAAAAAGAAACAAAATAATAAAACTAATAACAAAATAACAAAAGCATTACCCTCACTTTTCTGGTCTCCCCTGCCACTTTTCTTAGGATACAGTTTCAATAGAAGATATTCTAAACAAGTTCACGTGTTTGAATGCTTCTTGGCTTGAAGTTCGGTGCTCTTTGGGTGATTATGAAACTGTGGTTGGTTGAAGAAAAGGGGTCGTGGGGAGTCAGGTCCTTTGGGTCATAGCTCAGTCCTACTTCTGACCCCAGTCTCTCTGTGTGCCATCTGTTAAGATGTAAGCAAGCATCCCCTATACTCCTGCTGTTCTGGTTCACCTACACGATGACCCACACTCTCACACCAGGAGCTAAAATTATTTTCTCCTTCAATGTGCTTCTTGCCAGGCATTTGATTGCAGCAATTTCAAAAACTAATCAATCTACCTTACTAGTAAGAACTTCAGTGGTCTCTGTTTTATTTTATACCAGGTAGGGCAATGGAGAAAAGAAACTCAGGATTGCTCAAAACACAGCCACCCATACCTGATGCTCAACACGCAGCCAGGCACACCGGATGCCAGAAAGGTGCAGCCCAGCTGCTTGTAAGTGAAGGGTCGGGTGGGGATGTCAGACAGTCCCGGGATGAACTAAGGCTCTGTTCTAGGCATGTATTTATAACTCATAGTTTGTGTGTTCGCGGAAGACACAGAAATATTATCAACTAGTAAGCAGGATTGTGCAAGACTCTGCTCATGACAAGTGATTCCTCACAGGAGCCAAGAAAGCCCAGAGATGTCCACCCTGAATTACTGATAAGACATCATCAGATCGCCTTAGTTAGATGCCGCTGACACACATTCAGAGACCTGATCTGGCAGAGTTTCCAGGTGTATCGAAAGTACATTGAGTTTAAGATGAATGAACTATTGAACAGTGAGGCTCAGGGAGTGGCTAGTGGATCAGTGGGTAAGAAAAGCACTGGACACGTGTGTGTGGCCTTGGTGACCTGATCTACCAAGTAAAAAACGAGACAGTGGGTGTCTCTCTGGGTCACGATCATCAGATAAAAGTCTGCTGTAACTCACTGTAATCCTCAGGAGCTGCTCGGTGCTCCCCTCCCCCATAGTTTTAGAATAGGTGGGTGGGGCTGGGCTGCCAAATGTGCCAACACCATGTTTGGCGGCTGTGACTTGCAGCCTAGTCTGGAGCTGAGTGGAGGTGAGGACCGAGTGGAACAGCAAGGGACAATGACTTAGTAAGCTGATCTGTGCCATAGTCTGTACAAAATCCTCAACAGGGTGGGCTGCTTATCCTCAGAGGTCACAGGATCTCTGTGCTTGCCACCCCTAACTCTCTGTGTCCCTTGAACTTGGTTGTTCCTGATTGTATCTTTTGAAGTGAGCTGCTAAGTCCAAAGAAAGCACACCTTTTGGTGGTTTATTTTATTTATGGTGTGTGTGTGTGTGTGTGTGTGTGTGTGCCATTCTGACAAATTTTAAATCATGGGGCAGAGCTCTGGGGCTCAGACCTTACAGTTTGTTGGTCACTAATACAGTGGCCTGGTCTTTCAGTTGGTGTCTGAAGTAGACTAGATAGTGTCGTGTGACTGAGCCCTTTACCTCTGGGGCTTGTGCTGACTCCGTGTAGTTAGTGTTAGAACTGAACTGAATTGTGGGACACCAGATGGTATCTGGAGAGTTGGAGAGTTGATTGGTGTGAAGAAAGAACCCACACATTTGGTGTCAGAAATGTTGTAAGTGAAAACATTTTGGAGGTGGGAACTCAAATCTCTATTCTGTGACATTCCAGCCCAGAAAAGCCAGGCCGTCACCCACCAGACTTGGCCTACTCTCCCTGTCTCAGAGAAGGTGAGACCCAGCTCTCCACTTCCAGTGTAACTGCTGGCTTGGTGGGATTCTTATCACGGATGATGCCCTCCGTTGTTGGCAGTGTAAGACTCTGTGAATAAACACAAGGCAGCTGGGAGTTTGGTGTCCCCAACTGAACCAGGCAGCTGGGGCTGTGCTCCTAGTTCTTACATGGCCCAGTAGACATGGGTGAGAAGGGGTCTGCTGTCCATGCTGGGCACAAACCTCAGAGGGTACAAGACACACAGGCGGCACTGACTGGTTTCCATTTTTGATTTCTGAATTGTATCATGATCTTAACAGGTTTATCAGAGAGAGGGGGAGAGAGAGAGAGAGAGAGAGAGAGAGAGAGAGAGAGAGAGAGAGAGAGAGAGGCAGAGACAGAGACAGACAGAGAGAGACAGAGACAGACAGAGAGAGAGATTATAGTATATGTGTTTACCACAGCTACTGGGACAAGAATCCACAAAGGTGTGAACACCTTTTTATCCTATTTATCTATAATGGTTTTGATTTCAAGAACACAGGAAAAAGCTGGTGGCTTCAAGGAAAATACCCCACATCACATGACTGGCTGTATAAAACCCTCATTGTCAATGGTTTAAGCCAAAAAGGAAAAAAAAAAGATTTGTATAAAATGATGACAAGATAAATAAAACATCTTTATAAAATAAAATAACACTTGTCTGTAACAATATGAGCACTGATTTGAGCTTCTTTATGATGAAGCTTGAAAACATGCTAAGTAAAAGAAGACAATTGTAAGCACTACTTCCTGCCCTGCTTGTAAAGTGTCCAGAACAAGCAAATCTGCAGAGACTCCAAGTGGATTAGTGGTTGCCTAGGGAACCTCCCCTCAACCCTGTGTGTGAGTGTGGTGTGTGTGAGTGTGGTGTGAGTGGTGTGTGTGTGTGTGTGTGTGTGTTTGTGTGTGTGTGTGTGGGGGGTGTGAGTGTGGGGTGTGTGAGTGTAGTGTGTGTGAGAGTGGTATGTGGTGTATGTGTGTGTGTGTGGTGTGTGTGAGTGAGGTGTGTGTGTGAGTGTGGTATGTGTGAGTGTGGTGTGTGTGAGTGTGGTGTGTGAGAGTGTGGTGTGTGTGAGTGTGGTGTGTGAGAGTGTGGTGTGTGTGAGTATGGTGTGTGTGTGTGAGTATGGTGTGTGTGTGTGTGGCGTGTGTGTGTGTGTGTGTGTGTGTGTGTGTGTGTGTGCACGTGTGTGAATAGACCTGATATTTCAATGACGGTTAGTAAGTGTAATTGACCTGTGATGTTCAGACCTCCTCCAATCCCACTTTCTTTGGTATTGGCAGACACTGATTCCCTTGGAAACTTGGATGACATTGTCTTATCCCTGGGGTGGGAAAAAGGAGGCAAAGAGAAGAAAGAGGAAATGAGACTATGCAACAAGAGGGTCTAACCTCCTTATTTGCACTGTCATTCCATCTTAAAGTTTTAGTTCTTTGTTTGTTTTTAGAAAACCATAGTGTTAGGAAGACAGGAAAACATTGGGGTAGATTCCAAATGCACAGTAGATAAAGACAGGAGGGGCATTATGGGGGTCCACAAAAAGAAGAGTATGCCAAAGGGGTAAAAAAAATCCTAGACAAAAACGTGCTGAGAAAAGTGTTTATTATCCAAACTGGCATTAAATGAAGCACAAAGCCTAAACTATTCAATTATCTTACAAGTTATTAAACATATTATCAAAGCATTACAATTAGTCTCTGAATAAGTAGTTTGGGGTAAATTATATCAAAGAATTATTTCAAGATTTTAAGTGTGTAATTCACTATATTTGGTAAATATTTTTATAACATAGAAAAGATGTGGATCAATTCAAGCTGACTTAATTCCCTAATAAACAGAGTAATGCTGTTAGTGAATCTGAATTATCACTGTCTGGTTTCCCAACCCTGTCTCCTGTTTTCTTTCTCTTTCTCTCTTTCTCTTCTCTCTCTCTCTCTCTCTCTCTCTCTCTCTCTCTCTCTCTCTCTCTCTCTCTCTCTCACACACACACACACACACACACACACACACATAGAGCAGCTACTGACTCAAGGTTTCTATAAACATTTGTGCTGGTTTGAATGAAAATGGCCCCATAGGCTTATAGGGAGCGGCACTATTGGGAGGTTTGGCCTTGGAGGAAGTGTGTCACTGGGGCCTAGCTTTGAGGTTTCAAACGCTCAACCAGGCCCAGGGTCTCTGTCTCTGTCTCTCTGTCTCTCTGTCTCTCTGTCTCTGTCTCTCTCTGTCTCTGTCTCTGTCTCTGTCTCTGTCTCTGTCTCTGTCTCTCTGTCTCTCTCTCTCTCTCTCTTCCTGTTGCCAGCAGATCCTGAAATAGGACTTTCATCTACCTCTCCAGCACCATGTCCACCTGCATGCCAGCATGCCACCTGCCATGACGATAATGGACTGAATATCCGAAATGTTGTTCTTCATAAGGGTTGCTGTGGTCATGGTGTCTTCTCACAGCTATAGAACAGCAACCCAGACAGAGACCTATCAAATACTAGAAAGCAACTTATTGGTTCATTCATTCATTCATTCATTCATTATTTGTTTTGAGACAGGGTTTCTCTCTGTAATAGCCTTGGTTGTCCTGGACTCACTTTGTTGACCAGGCTGTCCTCAAACTCAACAGAGATCTGTGCGTGCCTCAGTTTCCCCAGTGCTGGGATTGAAGGCATGTGCCACCATGCCAGGCCAGCCAGAAAGCAACGTTTTTAACCAGTTTTAAAATGCTAATTTACTGTAACCTACAACACTATTTAATACCTGAAAACATGACTATATATTATATTATAAATCATAAAAAGAAAATGTATTTACGAGCATGAAAATTTTCTTGATAAAGCTTAAAAATTATTACTTTTTATAAAAAAGAGAATGGAAAGATAGTTTTGAAAAGCATACAGAACATTTTCCCCAAGCCAATAGGCAGCAGTATATTTAATGGTGCAAGCTACAAACACTACTGTTAAAATCATGAGTAGGAAGCACATTGTTATGATTAATTAGCAATATTATAGAATATATGGCTAATTTAGTTAATATTAATGAAGAGTAGCTAGCAGTGGAAAAAGAAGAATGTGTTATAAAAATACCTTCAGAATATGCAAATTTTCAAAAATAAAAAAAATATATATGTTATTTTGGAATGCATAGGAAAGACAGCAAATTAAGTGCATACAAAGCCCACATATAAAACCACTTCTTTATATACATCACTGAGAGTGTAAAATAAGGACCAACACCCTATTAATACTACCAAAAAAGTCATAAACTATGTATGGATAATATATGAGAAAATTAATATAAGTTCTGCATGACTCTACTGTACTAAGGGTTACATAGAAATGGATCTTTTTGCTGTATTTTTTCATGGGAAGACTTAATACTGTAAAGATTTGAAGCTGTTGAATAAAATCCAATTCTTTAACTGGAGAGTTATCTTTGTTAACACATCCAAATGGTTCTAGAATATACAGGGAGAGACAGGGAGTGTAGCAGGAAGAACATTTCAATAAGGAAAGTGAATGAACACGTCTCTCCCACGGAAACTCGCCATCAGCGATAAGCAGGTTCACACACCACTGGTAAAACCCACAGTGAGTTGTCTGACAATGGTACTTGAGAATCCCCATAAGAAACTGTCTGCCCAGGCCGGTGCACTGATGGCGCACTAATCAATACTTCAATACTTCAGTGACTATGCTGAGCCAATAGATGACCATTTCTTTTCAGATATCCTTAGCTCCCAAAGAGCCATTCCTTGTGTACCAAGACCTAACATCCCAAACGAACAAATAAAAACCTCTGGAATATCTTAACTTGACGCAACAATGGAGACCTAACAACGCAGCCAGACAACACCTGAGTCCAATAGTAGAGATTCTCTCGTCTTGCTATAACCCACCTCTCTGACGTTCCCACAAATATATTTTAAGTTGTCTTGTTCCATTGCTGAAACAGCTTCCACATGGGGGACATTGTATAAAGTGAGATGTAAATCTGTCTTTTGGCCCATCATCTGTCATATTTTGCTTCATAACAAACCGTGTCTTTTATTCCTTCGAGATGGGGCTGAGCTGCACCTGTCAGGTTCATTATGTGCACCATGGATATAAATGACAGGGCACCTGAGAGCCGCGGAACGCTATGTGTCTGTTGTTATGATGGACAGAAATGATGAAAACCACAGTCAGTGTGGCAGACGTCACTAGCTGTTACCCAATGTGAGTCCCCTGCCTTGTCCTTAAAAACAGACTAGATTTCCATGAGCAGTGATGGGCATGGCTTTAAGATTCCAACATCCATCTTGCCGAGAGTGACCATGACAGGTGTGAGGGGATGCTGGGGATTTTGAGGAAGACAATCCTAGGGCAGCTGCTTACACCAGGAGTGGACTATGTGGTGTCCTCCTTTCTCCTTGTCTAGGAAACAAACATCGAAGTCAACATGTTAAGGTCAAGACCTTGCAGACTATTTCAGGGGTCCATAGATTTGAACTCTTCCATATCCCACTTATATAATCTTTAGAGGCCCTTTCCATTCTCCGTATCCCATCCGTGTCTCTATTGCATATAAAAGTCCATCTTTTGCTTTAAGAGGCAAATCTGCTAAGTAATTTAAACTAATTTTGCATTGAATCCGAACAGTTGCATCCTTCACTCACACTGACGGAACCCTGTGTCACCCCACCGTGGAGGCTACGTGATGCTGGAATGGATCACCTCCTCAGCCATCTATTTATGTTCAAATATCTAAATAAATATGTTTCCAGCCTACAAAACTACATCGCAAGGAGCCTCTTTAATTTTCTGAAAATTTTATCATCATAATTCAAATTGGTAGATGTGGGTCAGTGTTTCTCAGTAATTCTGAACCCAGAGGACATTTGGCGAGGCATGGAGGTGTTTTCGATGGATAGAGACATGTGCTTTTTCTCACCTTATATGGCAAAGGCTGTCCCACACAACTGAGGTATAAGTTCAAAATGTCAAGAGGGCAGAGGTTGAGAAGATGGCCAGGTGACAACTTCCAGAGTTGGGATGGTAGCGCTAAATAGCACCTGTGCCTTTCTCTTTGTTTGAAATGTTAAAGGCTTAAAGCTCAGTCAAGATGGAATAGCTTCATTCCTCCATCCTCACACTGTGCCAATGGGTCAGTTATTTAAGTTTCTCACTGGTCAGTGGATGGCTTCAAAGAGTGGTATAGCTTACACGAAAGCTTTTGCTCAGTGGCGTAGGGCTTGACTGTTGAGTGAGCCATAGCATACAGATGCATACCTCGTGGGCGTGATGTACGGCTTGCCTTCATGTCCTACCCATAATGGAAAGCAGTGCTCCAGGTAACCAGGCATCAGTGCTACAGTGACAAGAATCCCACCCTTTCCTTAAAAAAATCTCACCATTTCCATTTCGTGAAACAAGTTAATGGTATGAATTGAGGTGATGAATGAAAGAATCTAATGAAATAACCCACTAGTTGGTAAACTGTTGCACAAGTTGGATTGGTGTTGGCCTCTCCGGGACCACATCTAAAACCAGGCATGGAGACTTGCATCTGTATCTGTACCCCAGTCTCAGCACTGGGTGGGGTTGGGGCTGGGATAGGAAGGTTGGAATGGAGGTAGAGACAGCTAGATACCTGAAGTTCATTGGATTGCTAGTCTAGCCAAATGCACAAGCTTCAGGTTCAGTAAGAGACCTTGTCTCAAATAATAAGGTACAGAGGGACTGAAGGAGACACCTGACCTTGAACCTTTTTATGTGCACACATGTACTTTCAAGTACATAAGCACACACCTACATTTACACACATATACACAACACATGAGGAAGATGCAAGGGAGGAAGGGAGGGAGGGAGAGAGAGAGAGAGAGTAAGGGAGTGAGGAGGAAGGGAGGGAGGGAGAGAGAGAGAGAGGAAGGGAGTGAGGAGGAAAGGAGGGAGAAATGTCAGTTTTGGTTCTTAGACCACAAGTGAAATGATTAAAGACTACAGTGACTTCAGACAGTCACACTTAAGCTAAGAAGTAATTCCCCCCCCCTTTTTTTTCTTTCAAGAATCTGGCATTGATAATCACCAGTGTCTCTGAATTGAATCCAGCCAGTGAAAGTCAGAGCCAGAAAACATTAAAGCATCATCCAGGATACAGGCTTCTCCATCTTAGACTGAAGGGCAGCCTTTTAAAACAGTCCTGGTTCCTCCGAGGGGCCTTTAGGGAAGCGAACTCCCAGGTGCTTTGTGACCTTTCCCGAGAAGACATCAAGAAGTGACTGTTCACCCCGAAAGGGCAGCAGCAGATCCAGGACTCTGTCCGAAATCATCTTGGGGCTGGGATCACTTATAAGATGGCAAGTGACTCAGAGTCAGCATCATGTCACCCTGGGAGCTCATCAGGGCAGTGACAGGCAGCCACACCAGTGAAGGGTCCTGTGTAATATTAAGTGCTCTTGAACAGCTACAGCACCGAAAAACCCCTGGACAAATGACAAGCAGCTACCCTACCAAAGACCCCGTCTTCTGTCACTCATTCTCCTGTGTGACCGTCGGAAGAGAGGAGTCCTGCGAGCATGAGGAGCTGTGAGCTTCCTTCCCTTCACAGAGGAGCACACACAGGCCCAATCTTGTGAGGGTCTCATACATGTGCCACAAGTGCCATGCTGCAAGACAGCAACAGTCTGGAAACACCACCCAGAGGTCCCCGAGTGAGGCAGAATGTTTGATAAGCTCCTCCAGGTGACCTAAAACACATCGAAATGTCTTGGTGTAGACCTCCGTGCTTCTAGCTCCCTGTAGTATGTTGTGGAAGGAATTTCCCTTCATGCCTTTAGCAAGAGATAAATAATAACTTTGGGGAAGACATAACCTTGATTCTCTTTGGTGAAAGCGAAAATCACACTCCATGTTAATGACTGCCATTTAAATTGTGAGAGGGAAGTAAGACCAGTTTTGTGCACTCAGCCCATAGTCTCGGTGAAGCGGATCCCAAGACATGACTCAGCAGAGAGAGCTGCAGAAACTCAAACTGTGACTCAGCATAAGTCACTCTCCTTGAGAGCTTAGCCAAGTCCTAAAGCCAGGCCTACAGAGTCTGGGAGAATGAGAAGAAGGAGGGGAAGAGTGCTAATGTCACAGAGACGGGGAGTCTGGGCTGCCAGTGGCAGATCCTGATAGGAACCCACCAGAAGATTTTCACCTAGACGCTTGTCTTTGGATTCAGGATCAGAAAGCGTGGGGTGGAGTGCAGACCCTCACTTGGTTTCTCATCTGACCATCTCTGTCTGGTCTTAACAGTGACTCTAGAAAGATCCAAGATCCCTCGTATCCCAGATTACGGCATGAAAACAACCGCATCACCTCAGACAGACTCTGGAGACTGAAATAAAAACAAATCTTCACAGGCTAACTTTGTGTTCTTCTGCTGGTGTGCTCTGTGCTCCCTCATCAAAAGGGGCAGTGAGCAAGAAAAATGCAGGTAGTGCCTACAATATAACTTACTTACTATATGCCAAAGTAGCCAAGACTGCTTGGGTTGACAGTGGGTCTTGAAAATATATATATATTTAAGAATATATATATATATGTATATATGTATATATACACACACATATATAATGTATACATACATACACGTGTATACATTATATATATACACATGTATACATATGCCTATACACACATTTATTTATTTATTTAAGTCTTAATTAATGTGATTTATCTCTCTGAGGGGTTTCCTAGACACACACAAACATGTGCACGCGCGTGCACACACACACACACACACACACACACACACACACACACACACACAAACACACACACTCCAGGTAGCTACAGGGGAAGACAACCCTGGGCTCACTCTCTTATAAATCCAGCTCTGTTGTGTACAATGTGCTCATTTTGCCTCTGATGTCATCATAACATCTTTCCTGTCCTTTAGTCCCACTGAGAGCTCACTGGATCCTTAAAGTTGCTAATAAAAACCCAGACAGGGACAGCAGCACCTGCAGGCAACTCGCTCTACCTACTCGTCATAGCCGGCCTGGAAGGAACACAGGCTTTCCGGGGAGCTGTAAATCACATATTGATCTTGCCAGAGAGCATCTTCTCTTCGTGAGTCCCACAGAAGTCCTGGTTCTGCGGGTTTACCTGTGCTGTGGGACCCACCTGTGTGGGATGAGGCACTTCTTGCTGAGCATTCTGCTGCTTCAAAGTACTTCAACGTTACGTGTGAAAAACAGAAATTTGAGGAAAGATGAGCCAAACAAGAGTGTTGCATAACTGAAATTACTGGAAACATCCATTTCTTTTTATGCATCCAAATGAGGGCAATAAGAATCAAGCATGGTCCGGGGAGTAGCGCTTGCTGTAAAGCTAGCACTGGGAGGAGGAGGCAGCTGGTTCCTGGGAGTTTACTAGCAGATCAACCAGGCTCACCCCACCCCCAGAGTTTCAGGTCAGTGGGAGAGCCTATCTCAATAAACAAGGTGATCAGCTCCCGAAGAATGGGGTTCACACACACACCCACACACACACACACACACACACACGCACACACACACACACACATACACACACACACATGCACACATGCACGCACGCACACACACATACACACGCACACACACACACACACACACTAACTATCAGTTGGCCAACACAGAACCTACCATGTTAGGGCATTCACATGGTGATTATACTCAAGAGCATACCGTCATGAAGTCACCAACAAAAATAAAGACAGAGAATAGTTTCATCCCCCCCCCTAAATTTCTAAATATCCCATTGAACGCCACCCTCTCACTGCTCCATCCCTGACATACATTTCCGGCCCCATGGCTTAGCTTTGTGTGGGGTGCAATGGGCGTGGAACTGTATTGAGCCGTCTGTCTTCCTTGAACCCCTTGGATCTGTCCATCTTGCTGCAGACTCCAGTGGGTGCACATTCTTTACTGCTGCATAACGTGGCACTGACAGATATGAGATGGTGTGCTTACTCCACTCATCAGGTGGCAGATAGTTGCTTCAAGGAAATTGTGAATCAAGCTTCTATAGACATTGCAGACTAGAGCTTTGTGTGCACATAGCATTCCCCTTTCTTTACTTAAGTCCCAAGGGCAGGATCACGGGGTTGTGTATCCTGAGAGTTTTGTGTTGAGTGTGTACTTCACTGTAGATAAGACAGTGTTAAATATTTCCTAGTGCTGTTGCGCCGTGTTGCCTTCTGCTCAGCAACGGGAGAGGGTGTCTTTCCAGCACACCACACCCTCTTCAGTCTTCAAGTGCCATTGCTTTTATATTTTGCATTCTAACAGGTTGTAATGGGATCAAACGTTGACTTCAAGGGTGTGCATTGGTGAGCACATTTCCTTTCTTTTACTGGCTTTTTATGTCTTTTCTTTCAGGAAGTTCCTGTCCGAACGGGTATCCTCTCATCCATTCCTTCCCTCATCCACCCCTGCATCCAGGTTCTTATGTGGTGCTGGGAACACGATCACTGCACAGGTCTTCTGATCACACAGCCCCTAATTTACTCCGAGACCTTTCCCTCAGACCCAGTTGTCCACTCTTTCATCTTAGTGGGTCTCCAGTTCTTCTACGTGCAGTTCCCTATCAGGTATACATTTTTTCCCAGTTATTTTCTTAAACTCTTTGGCTTGCATGTCCATTTAATCAGTATTTTTTTTTATGAGCAGAAGCTTTAAACGGTGACAGTTAAGTCAATCAAAATCTCCCTCTTGTAGCCTGTGCTTTGTGTGTTATTTATGAAGACATGCTCCAAACTCAAGACTTCACTCTTTGTCTCCTCCGCTAGGGTTTTTCCAGTTTAGGTTTTATTTGGGTTTATGATCCAATTTTAGTTTATTCTTCCTATAATGAGATATGGTTTGGGATTTGCTCTTGACTTCTCTTTTTATTCTTTGAGATTTTCATGCACACACACACCTTGTCTCGGCCACACCTGCCCTTATTGTTTTTCTAACTCTCCTCTAGTCCTCGGACAAATCTTCATCTCAGCTTCACCTTCTCTTGTTTTTTTATCATTTCATTTTGAAAACCCCACCAACCTGATTAGTCTTCCCTCCTAATCCTTCCATATGCTCTTTCCTGCTCTCCTTAAAATTCATGGCCTCCCCCATAGGAGGAACAACAATATGAACTAACTGGTACTCCCAGAGCTTCCAGAGACTAAACTACCAACCAAAGAGGACACATGGAGGGGACCATGGCTCCAGCTGGATATGTAGCAAAGGATGGCCTTGTCAGTCATCAGTGGGAGGAGAGGCCCTTGGTCCTGTGAAGGTTTTATGCTCCAGTGTAGGGGAATGCCAGGACCAGGAAGCATGAGTGGGTGGATTGGTGACCATGGGAGTTTTCAGAGGGGAAACCAGAAAAGGGGATAACATTTGAAATGTAAATAAAGAAGATATCTAATAAAAAAAAATCATGGCCTCCTTTTAAAATTGTTATTGCATGCCTATATGCATCTCTCTCTCTCTCTCTCCCCTCTCTCTCTCATCTACTCTCTATCTACCTATCTGCCTGTCTGCCTATCTATCTATCTATCTATCTATCTATCTTTCTATCATCTACTATCTCTCTACCTACTATCTATCATCTCTCTCCTCTCTATCTTTCTATCATCTACTATCTACCTATCTACTATCTACTATCGATCCATCTACCTATCTACTATCTATCTATCTATCTATCTATCTATCTCTATCTATCTATCTATCTATCTATCTATCTATCTATCTATATCTAGTTCTACCCTACTGAGTCCATATAATGTTGCTTCCATGTGTGATTTTAGAGCTGACTGGCATAGAACAACCAAAATGTTGTATGAACAACCATTTAGCACTGCATATATGGGTAGTACTAATTATTTTTTATTTCCACCTGACTATCTAGTTCCAACATAACTTGTTGAAAATTCTCTTTTCTTTACTGAATTACTAAGGCAGTCTTGTGAAAATCAAAAAAGGTGTTTATGTGTCTTTGCATACTATCCAATTGTCTTATGTGCACGTTCATACTGATACAAGTGTTTTTTGATCAGGATATTTCTTTTATATTAAGATTTATAGTACAGTGTGACTTTCTGTAACTTTTCTATTTTCAGTATTTTAAATTTGTTATTTTCCAATATATAGTTTTAAATCAATTAATTTATGCAATAGAATCCTGTTAAACATTTGATTGGCATTGTATTAAGTCCATATATCATTTTGAATTTTTAAAAATGTTTTTGCTTGATTAAAATTTCTAAAAATATTAATACATAAAATTACATGAAATTCAAATTTCAGTGTTCATAATGATTTTTAACACAGACATAATTGTTTACTTTTCTGTTATTTATGGCTTCTTTCTCACTATAAGAAGTGTTGAATATTTCTGGACAGACCATATATTAGTCAAGGAGTCAAATGTTTATGACCTGGCTTGTTACAAGAAGATTTTTCTGGCTCCCAAATCCTAGACTGTGGATTCTAAGGTTTTCTAATGCAAGCACTTAAGGCTACAGATTTGCCCTGAGCACAGCTTTAGCTGGGTCTCACACATTTGTTGTTTGGTTTTGAGATTGTAAGTTTTTCACAGTTTTCCTTCCCTTCTCTCCCTCCAAATCCTCCCATACAGTCCTCCCCACTCTCCTTTAAATTCATGGTCTCTCTTTTAAAAAAATTTAATTGTTATAGCATCCATACTTGTATGCATCTGTATATCCATATATATCTCTACCCTGCTGAGTCCATACAATATAACTTCCACGTGGGATTTTAGGGCTGTCTGTTTGGCACTGAGCAACCATGTGTGCATCCTCCCTATGGAGGACCACTCCTCTCGCTCCCAGTTTTGCACAGTCGCCTGCGGTTCTACTCCGAGGGCTTGGGGGCTGTGGAGCTCTCTCTCTTCAGGTTGGCCTGTTCATTGCTGTCCTGTTTGTTCAGATTGTGTTTGGGCAGTCACGTTGGTGGAACTTTGTGAGTGCAGCTTCTAATGTTCCTAGGAGATACAATTTACCAACAGATTTCTGACCCCCTCTCCCTTCCAGTCTTTCCAGCCCCTGTTCCACATGTTCACAGCTATCTTGATAAAGGCTTCTGGTAGTTTTCACCCGCATTATTGGGTTTGTTTGTTTTCTTTTGAGAAGTGTGCATCTCTCCTCCCTCTGTTCCCCTGTACACTGCACCTGCTCTTTCTGTACGTGTATGCCTCGTGGGATCCCTTCGTGTCTTTCCACTTTTTCTCAGTCTTTCTCGTGAACATGTGAATGCTTGGCAGAGGGATTATGAATGCATGTGAAAGTGGTCCTCCAGTTGGTCTTTTAAGAATGGATTAAAGGGCTGATGAGACCGCATTGAAAACAGAGGCTGTCTGTCTCAAGACCTGAGATTGAGCAATATAATCAACTCATGAAAGTTGTCAAGCCCCTTTCTCACACACAAACAATACTGATGATAATGACAGCAGTGATGATGGTGATGATGGTGGAGGTGATGGTGATGATGGTGGAGGTGATAGCAATAACAGCAACAATAATATAATTTGAGTCAGCATCAACTCTTTAAAGTACTGGCTATATTCCTCGAGTCTCCCATCAACTCAGGACATGTTGTAAATGCTGGCTTAGAGCCATGTTAACTCTTACAGGATCCGGATAGCAAAGACATTCCTGGGCGGGAGAACCAGTCCAGTTTGGAAGTTGGAACATGTAGTTTAATCCTTTTGTGAACTGTTTTGAAACGTTACATATTTGTGAGACTTTTAATTATTTGCTTTTTAACATAACTCAGTTACTAACGTAAGACTCTGGCGAGCCTTAGCTTACCGGGGAGCCCCCTGAGTGAACCATGTGGAGCCCTAATCGATGCAAAAAGCAAGAGGAATTTATTGATTCAGTGCACTGGGGTCATCCCAGACCGGAAGGAGAGGTGGTAACCCTGGTCACCCAATCACCAAGTTTTTATGTGGTTTCCAGGGTCAGAGAATGTAGCATCAGCAACTAGGCACAATATGATTGGTGGAACAGTGAGCCCTTTAAACCTATTGGTCTTTAGTAAATTAGGTAGTAGAGGCTTACTCAGCCTCTCCCTTCTGCCCTAGGTGCTCTCAGACCTGTCTCTTCCAAGAAGGGCGGCGAATTTTCTAACCATCGATCTGACCTCTTCATTCCCTTTCCACAGGACTTTGTTCTCTGATCTCCTCACAGTGCACCACCCCCACCGTGTGCTTTACGCAAAGGGTATTCCTAGGCAGATGGTTGGACCTGGAGGGCATCATCCTGAGTGAGGTAACACAATCACAAAAGAACTCAAATAATATGTACTCACTGATAAGTGGATATTAGCCCAGAAACTTAGTATAGTGAGATATAAGGTACAATTTGCAAAACACATGAAACTGAAGAAGAACGAAGACCAAAGTGTGGACACTTTTCCCATTCTTAGAATTGGAAACAATCACCCATGGAAGGAGTTACAGAGATAAAGTTTGGAGCTGAGACAAAAGGATGGACCATCAAGAGACTGCGATATCCAGGGATCCATCCCATAATTAGCCTCCAAACGATGACACCATTGCATACACTAGCAAGCGTTTGGTGCAAGGACCGTGATATAGCTGTCTCTTGTGAGACTAGGCTGGGGCCTAGCAAACACAGAAGTGGATGCTCACAGTCAACTATTGGATGGATCACAGGGCCCCCAATGGAGGAGCTAGAGAAAGTACCCAAGGAGCTGAAGGGATCTGCAACCCTATAGGTGCAACATTATGAACTAACCGGTACACCGGAGCGCTTGACTCTAGCTGCATATGTATCAAAAGATGGCCTAGTCGGCCATCACTAGAAAGAGAGGCCCACTGGACAGGCAAACTTTATATGCCCCAGTACAGGGGAACGCCAGGGCCAAAAAATGGGAATGGGTGGGTAGGGGTGTGGGGGGAGGGTGTAGGAGGCTTTTGGGATAGCATTGGAAATGTAATTGAGGAAAATACGTAATAAAAAATAAATAAATAAAAAAGAAACCAGAAAAAAAAAAGAACAGAGAAAGGCTGAAGTTTCTGGTTTAAGAGTTATACCGTAACAGTATGCACCTCTCATTTTCTAAATGCTTCTCATTTCCTAAAATAGATGGAATAAGAAGAAAATAAAGCGGTTGCCAGTTAAAGCTTTGGGTAATAAGTGTGAACTTGAGAGGGGACCAGCAAGGGAGTTTCTAGGCTAATTATTAATGCCATGGCTCCCTTACTCTGCTGGCTATCTCCCAGTGTCTGGCAGGAACGTGCGGAAAATATATTTCTCAACTTTCTAGCAGCCGCATTAAAAAATTAAAACCACTTAATAAAAATTTAAATATTATGTATTCTATTTAGTCTCTTGTAACTAAAAAAATTACTACTTGAACAATCAGTATATATACTGCAATCAGTATAAATTATTCAAGAGATTACATTTTCTTTCTGTACGGAGTGTGCTTACAATGTCTGAGCATCTTGTCCTCAGAGCTGTCTGTGATCCTTCCATTTCAAGAAGTATGAAATCGGACTGCAGGCTGACATATAGGACATTGGATAGCACAGGGCAGTAGCGAGTTCTTTTCACACCATTGTTCTGACTATCCAGGGGCTACAATGTTTATTATTATTGATGACTTCTCTTAAGGTTTTAATTTTACTTTGTAAAAAGAAAAGGCTACTTTTCTGGGGTCCTTAGATTCTAAGGGTTCTAAGATTTTGTCTCTTCTTCACCAAAAAATAAATTTATGGGGAAAACAGATGAGAAATGGAAAGACAATGGAAGAAACCACAACCCTTGACATTTGGAAATGCATTCTTTTCAAAAGCTCATTTGTAATTATAGCTCTGCTTGACGTGAAGTCACACAAGCCCACTCAGAGAGGGGGACATGTGCTCCCCTCCCCCACACTCATCTGTCATCCCTCTGCAGGTTGCTAGAATAGGAGGGCCTTTCTCAGAATACTCCACATGACAGATGGTAGAGTTACACCAGGAAACACCCAAAAGAAGAAGGCAAGCAAGGCCACCACAGGGGGCAGCCTTCCTACACACCGGGGGCCAAGGAAAACCTCCATCACATGGTGGGTAAGAGCCTACGTGTCCGTTTCTGGGCCCTTTTTTGTGATCTTCCTGTCCTTGTTGCTTATGAAAGAAGACCCGTGAGCAATAGTGTTTTAACTCATGTTATAGATGACACTGGACAGTGGCTCTCACCAAAGTGTGTACCTGCGTGAAGTGTGCCAAACTCCACAAGAGGTGTCTCTGGGCCAACTGACAGCAGTGGCTCTGGCTTTGCCACAGCTCTCAGCACTTCCATTCTGTTCCTAGAGTCCAGGAAGCAGATGGAGGGAGGTGTGTGGAAGCAGCTCCCTCACATGTATGTCACTACTGGCACCCACGCTGGGGAGACGAAGGTGGCCTGCTTGCTTGACACTGTTCCAGGAGCACATTCCTGCCTGCTGTCCTCAGAATCATGTGCTGGAAATAGACTTTGGCAAGTTCCTCAGACATCCACCGATACACATGCACTTGCAGGCACCTCATTCTGTCCTCACCGTTGGGTGTTGGTCTTTGCTCTGTGCCATTCCATTCTCCAGGATGTCCCTTTTGTTCTTCTGTTGAGTCTTCCATATACTTCCCTATCATCTCCTATGAGCACCTGCTTTTCCTTACACAACGTTTTAGAAAAGACTCACCAAGTTCCACTAACAAAGCATACACTGACCTCAGGTCATAAACGCCAAGCAGCTAGGTATTTGAGTCTCTATTTTGTAAAATTAAGGTGGAACAGTAGTTAAATCAGAGAAATAGGGACCGATTAATCTCATCTCCCTCACCCTTCTCATAATCTATTGGAGCCAGCTCGAGCCCTGCAGATCTGCAGCAGACAACTGTCGGCCAGTTTGCCTGAACTGTTTTAGGTTTACTGTGCAGTTTGGATGAGTCCAGCATGTTTACTAGGATGCCCTTCACAGAGGGAAGCGTCATGTATGACAAATTTCCTGTCCACAAAGGAAGGGATGGGAACGGACTGCAGTAAGGGAATACTCTGTATCGACAAATGACCATTTCCTTTTGTGCAGATCCCCCCAGAATTATCCCCAGACTGCTTGCTATCATCAGTATACACTCTCCTGTAGGTCACCCATAAACAAGATATTCCATGATCCTCTAAGATGTCTGGGGTTGGTCTAGGCCTCAAGTGGAAGGACCCTAGGTTCATTCTTGAGTGTGGAATAGAACCTCTACCCCCAACCCACTAAACCTTGTTGGGCAGTGCTCTGGGTGTGGAATCGAGCCCTGGTGTCATGGCCTCCAGAGCAGTTTAAAGCTCCAGATGTCAGTTGTTATCCCCCTAGCACCCAATGTTCTTTGTCTCTGGCCTTGAGCAAGGCTACTCAGAGTGGATGCTCCTTCAGGTTGTGTGTAACTGGATGAGAGTTTGTCTCCTTACTTTCTTCTATTTTATCATTGCCCAAGATATTGTCTTCTATCCAATCTTGGTTTCCTGGCTTAGTTGGGGAAATAGATACAAGAACCTGAGTGTCCTAATATCATGGAGACACACAGAAAGTACACATGCTGGTTTCTGATTGATCCTGTCCACTTCATTGTTTGAAGACAAGCTTTCTAGGGGAAAGTGTGTGTGTGTGTGTGTGTGTGTGTGTGTGTGTGTGTGTGTGTATGAATATGTGTGTCTGTGTGTGTACTGAGCACATGAGTGTGATTATTACTTTTACTGATGCCAATACATGGCATATGATTTATAGATAATGATAAACCATTCAACATTTTGAGCTTTCCGTAAACAATTGAGTCACAGGAAACTTTCACTGATTTTTGCCAAACTCCTGTGCGTATATATCCAATCCATCAATGTCATTCAGCCTTGGTTTGACAAATAGAGTCGCATCCTAAATTGACTACTTCTTTGTAATCCATTTATCATCATTAAAATTAACATGTGGTCTGTTTAAACTTTTTCTCATCCTCCAAAAAATTACACTAATACACCAAAATGTCTTTAAATTTGGTGTTACATTGTATACAATTGTATACATTGCCATTTTAAATCATTTGCTAATTATGCAGGCAACTGTTTTGCTGAGTTGAATAGTTGTTTTGAGTACTGAAAGAAAAATTTACCAAGTCTTTATCTAGCCAGAATGTGATAGCTGTATACAGGACACACTTTCTATATTCAACTTACAAAATTAACATTCTGTCAATTAGCCTCTTAAACCTAGACTAGGTATCGGCATTTTTTCTCTAATTGATCAAATACTAAGTATTTTTGGATTAGTGGGGCATGGATCTTTGTTGAGTTTGTGCCACTTTGTGCAGTTATTATAAAAGTAGCACAGACAGCAGGAAATAAGAGGATATTCTAATGGAACTATATAACTCATAAGGTTTAAATTTATAATTTTACTTTATAAAACTACCCATAGTCTATAGTTTGCAGGTTAACAAGCCCTTAGTCCAGCCCTTATTTTGTGGATTTGCCAAACTGGCCAAATTAAAGTTGTCACTATTGCTGATGTCACCTAATATGGAACTTAGAAGAGTCACATGATGCACGGTCCCATGTACAGTGTCCATGGAACAGACAACAGAATGCCTGCGTGAGTGTAGACAGTACTGAGATGGACTAAAACAGTTAGGAGTTAGTTATCACCTTAATCCCAGTGCAATTTAATTGCAAGACTGCATGGCTCATTTTTAATGATAGCTGAGCACACAACGTGCACACAAACTTCCTAAGCATTTGGTAACTTGGTCTCCTGAGGCCATTCCAGTTTATACCACATCACCACTCAATCCCATACAATGTTCTCTCTGATCGTGTATTGAAGTAGAAAATGTAGGGTTTTGAATGAAAACATAGCTCATATGTTTAGATACTTGATCCTTAGTTGAAACTGTTTGGGAAAAATAAGAAACTGTGGCCTTGATGGAGGAGGTGTGTCATGGGGTTGGGTTTTGATCTGTCTGCTAGTGGATTAAGATGTGAGCTCTCAGCTGATGCTGTTCTGCCTTCATTCCAACATCATATACGCTAACCCTCTGGGACTGTAAGCCCAGTTAAGCCATTTCTTTTTTATGTAGCCTTGGTCATGATGTTTTATCACAGCAATAGAAAAGAAACCGATTCAGAGTGTATCTGTCATTGATGTATGTATTTTCGCCTGAGGCAGTTAGAATTATTGGAGATTAAATATTCTTGAGTCATATAGTCTGCTCAATAGATAAGTTTGCCAGTATTTAAACTTGAAATACATATGAGCTATAATCTCAGTGTTATTACATACTTTAAAGGAAAGCACTCTTAGTGTTTGTAAGCATAATATGGCTGTCGCTTACCTTTCATGGTAATTACATGTGATCAATTGTGATAGAATGTGAACATTTATCGTATAATTTTTTATTTCCCATTTTAAAATTAACTAGGGTTTAGATCATTAAACACTCAGTGTAAACTTGGTGTAGAACAAGGGATCCTTATAAAGAATATCTATAAGTAAAGCAGCCTGGTTCAATAAGGATGGTGCCTACGTCAGAATCAGGAAAAAAAAAGATGTTCAAAAATCTATGCTTTGGTGGTTGCAAATGTATCTACCTTCTTAGAGTCTCTGTTTTCTGCTTTGTAAACTAGTTCATAAAGTAGCAAGGGGTGAGGCTATAAGAGCAATCATGTCTTGAAAAATAAACACAAATATAAAATATCATAATGTTGATCCATTCATATAAAGCCTCCAGGAAATAGCAGCTGCTACTATTATACATGGAAGTTCTCATATATTACTTAAAAATTTCTGTTCGTGATGTTGATAGTGGTTTTATGAATATAATTATCCACAATGTAGAGTTAGCTTGGGATTCAAGTGTTTTGGCAAATGTATTTGATGCAGATTGAGCCTCAGTAATTGTACTTAATAAAAAAAAAACTATCGTAAATCTGGATGGTAAGTTTATAGCTACCAGATATCATGCAGTAAATCAGGATTTACCTCCACTTTGAATAGATTCATGGTGGGACGGGAAAGATGATTTGACAGCCAAAAATGATTGTTGGTTTTTCAGAGAAGCCAGGTTCAGTTCCCACACAGCAGCTCACAACTGTCCAGTCTCAGACATCCCATGCCGCCTCTGATCCCAACTGTCTGGTGCACTTACGTTAGGCACATACACATAATCAGGCCCACACACATACAGATAAAATTAAGTGAATAAGCTCTAAAAATAAATAAATGCAAGAAGCCAAATTCAGCATATTGCTACTTGAAATAATTTGAACTGCCCAATTTAGCACTTGGCTTCCTCCAACTTTTCCATTTCCTGTTCTATCTTAGAAATAGGTGGAATTAAAGTTGTTCACATATTAAAATTATGGTACCCATTGTCCCTTGGTCTTCAGTGGGCACATTCTGTACCACTATACAAATAGTTCTTTGTTAAGCTGAATAAAAAATACAGAGAAGTGACATCACCTAGCCTCATGAGTTTTGATATATAGAACATGAAGCATTTTCATGTATTGTCTTTTTCCAATGATGTCATCATTTCCTGAAGGTTTTAGTAGTGATGTCATGAACCTATTAAAACTTGGCTTTCCTAATGGACTTTGGAGTTTTACAAATTCCTATTGATATGATCAAGATACATATTTTATTTTAACTTAGATGTACACACCAGAAAGTAAAACTCATATTCTTGATCATCCAAGAGCTGCTGATGACATCAAGCCTGTGTCTTAATTGGTGATGAATCTACTAGATAACTCTAACAAGAATAACTTCTTCATAATAGTATACACAACTGAAAGACTAAATAGTATACGTAGCTAAAATATTCAATAGTATACACAGCTAACATCAAAGCTCAATTGCTTTGATTTGTCCAAGTAAACAAACAACAAACAAACAAGAAGACCATCCGGTCCACACTGGTCAAAGACCTTCCTGGAAGAACGCAGGTGATGACTCAGTTTTATTTCTGCCCTTTCTTTTCTTTCAGGGAATAAAGAATGCAGTGGGACCTCCAAATCTTGGCAGTCAGTTCACAGCCAGCCACGTTTCTCAAGCTATTAAGATGCACGATGCTACCGTTATATTTAATATCTAATCGAGTACATAATTTTTTATTGCCTATGGAATGTCTATACAGCTGAAAGCAAAAACTCATGTTCTATCTTAAAAGACAAACCAAACCAACCAACCAACCAACCAACCAACCAACCAACCAACCAAACAAACAAACAACCCTGAAAAATCAAGAGAGAAGGAACAAGAAGTTGGGTGAGTGGTGAGGTGGGGCGGGGGTGGGGGGTGGGGATCTGGGAACAATTGAGGAGGAAAAGAATATAATCAAGATACATTATATGAAAATAAAATGTTCACCCTGCAAAGCACAGTGATGTGCTTCCTTCTCCAAGGGGCACGGAGGAGAAGTGCAGAGAGAGAGAGGGAGAGAGAGAGAGAGAGACAGAGACAGAGAGACAGAGAGACAGAGAGACAGAGAGACAGAGACAGAGACACAGAGAGAGACAGAGACAGAGACAGAGACAGAGTAAGTCATTGTCAGATTGCTCAGTATGTGCCAGAGCAGCTTCAGCAGCGTTAAGAGAGAACTGACTTCATTAACGCTGGAGATCTTAGGGACAGATCAAGTACTCCTACGCAGGGCAACGCGGGGCAACGCGGGGCGACGCGGGGCAACGCGGGGCAACGCGGGGCAACGCGGGGCAACGCGGGGCAACGCGGGGCAACGCGGGGCAACGCAGGGCACTGTGTTGAGGGAAGTCTCCCAGGAACAGAGAAGTTCTCTCCTGGACACTCTACTGCTACTTCCACAGGTATGTGAAATCCTATTTGGACAAAAAAAAATTGATACAGTGTATACAGGAGTAGATAATACACACATAGATTTTTTTCCTTTCACAGCACTAAAAATATTTGAATATATAAATGTATTATATAAGGAGCAGCACATGGGTGCCCAAGGCAATTTATCTGAATTGTACATTTAGTATGCAAATGAGCATATGAAAAAAGATTTAAAAGCATAAAAATAGTGTGTAGGAAAAAATCCTGCATTTGAAAAACAATAACATATCTATGCCAGGACTTGTGAGAGGGAAGATCTTGCGACATTCCAGGCCACCCACTGAGAGACTCCAGGAGAAAAGTGTGTCTGAAATCCAATGTAGAGTCCCAACGGTGCCCGTGAGATATTATATAAATGAAAAAGGGACAGTTTGAACATGTGAAAGATTACTCTCAAAGAGATCATGAAAGTACAAATGGCAAAAGAGGAGGGGCCTCCAAAGAACAAAACAGCTGTCAGTCCACACCCCGTCAGTCATCCGCTTGTGCTCACTGAGGCAGGTTTAGCGGGGAGGGGGGGGGGGGAGACGAGGGAAGAGAACACTGATTAGAAGCTATGAGAAAACACAGAGGCAGAAAAACAAACCCGAGAGATAGCATGCGAGGTAGCAGAGCAGTCTCCATAGGAAAACAGCAGCAGATAAAGGCAGTCTAGAGCCTCTGTCTCTCTTTAGGGAAGGGGTAGGTCAGAGGGAAATCGGGAAGCAAGGATATCACATTACCCACAACAAGCGGAAAATCGATTTCAATTTTAAAGTTTAAAAAATTTTTTCCCTCAGAATTTTCATATAGTTATATTTAGTTATAGCTGTCTCCTGAGAGGCTCTGCCAGTGCCTGGCAAATACAGAAGTGGATGCTCACAGTCATCCATTAGACGGAGCACAGGATCCCCAATGAAGGAGCCAGAGAAATACCTAGGGAGCTGAAGGGGTTTGCAGCCCCCTAGGAGGAACAAAAATATGAACTAACTAGTAACCCTAGAGCTCCCTGAGACTAAACCACCAATAAAGAATACACATGGTGGGGCTCGTGTCTCTAGCTGCAAATGTAGCAGAGGATGGCCTAGGTGGTCATCAATAGGAGGAGTGGCTCTTGGTCCTGTGAAGGTTCTATGCTCCAGTATAGGGGAATGCCAGGGCAAGAAAGTGGGAGTGGGTGGGTTGGTGACCATGGGGGTTTTCAGAGGGGAAACCAGAAAAGGGGAGAATATTTGAAATGTAAATAAAGAAAATATCTAATTAAAAAAAAAAAGGATGATCCTTCAGAAGCTAAGGAAGGACTGAGACATTTCCATTCTGAGAGTTTGTGGCTTCGAACCTGTTGTTGACGTGAAGAGGGGGACTGTGGGGCGAGCTAGGAGGCAGTGCTGCCTCAGCTCAACTATCTGCAGACGCAGATGAAGTCAGTGAAGACCCAATGCAGGTAAGAGTTTCAGAAATGGAAACGATACGAACATTTTTGAAAAGCTGGCTTTAGGAACGAATTTGGCACAGGGTGAAAGAGAATTCCTGGAAGATAAATTAGAATATGTTATATAGAGTAGAATACAACAGAAGGGACCCAAACTATGGCTGATATAGGAGAGAAAATAGTTACAGAAGACAGAATGAGAAGATGTGTAACTTCAGAGATCCAGAATTCAAGGAGAAAGTACCGAGTGGGCCTGTGAATCCAGTAACAGGTTAGACGTGGAGACAGGATTGAATACGCTGACAGGTAGAGGTATCCGAACACAAGCCACAGAGGAACCAAAGAACCCAACTCACACCACGGAGCATCGGTGGTGTGAGGCGGAGGGTGAGTATGTAGCACATATGTCTTCCTCACTCCGGATAAGGGGAGCAAAACTGTGAAACACAATCTCGTTTAAAGAGATGATAGTTCAGCGTGCCCCAGAGGTGAAGAAAACCAACAGTGCGCAGGCGCCATAGTCAATGCCTACCAAACAGGATCCATGGAGAAACACTTAGACAAATTACAGAGAAAATTAAATTAAATTACAGGGAAAACTAAAGACAGGGAAGATCTTGAAAATAGGCAGAGAATAAAGAAGACAGATCACCCTCAAAGAAGCAATCATTACCGTGACAGTCAAATTCTGGATGAAGCGACAGACATAGAAGGATGGGAGTGCGCTCAGTGGTAGAGCACGTGGCCAGCATGCCCGAGGCCCTGGCTTTTGTGTGTAGCAGCATTGGGAAAAAGGGAGGGTAGGAGGGAGGGAGGGCTGGAGAGAGGGAGGGAGGGAGGGGAAGAGGGAGGGACAGATGGATGGACAGACTGAGGGAGGGATAGACAGAGGGAAGGAGGGAGAAACAGTTTGTAGAATGTTGTCTATCTTCTATATACACGAAGGAAATAACTCTCAAGTTAAAATTCTTCATCCACTGAAATATTTTCTACGATTCAGATGAAACAAGTTTTAAGACACATTAAAGTACCATTAGGGGGCCATGATAAAATTTGTCCTTTTTGTAGAAGAAAAAGATTCCAGATGGAAGAGCTGAATTGTAAAAAGAGATACAAAGCAGAGGAAGTGGGAAATACGTGGGTAACTCCACAGATGAATTCAGCTGTCAAAATTAAAAGGGAGTGCTTTTGGTATTTAAAAATTATATAATTATGATTTTGACAAAATGGCAAGAGATGAAAATGGTAAATAGTTAGATTTTTAAAAAAGATCTTTGTATTAAGATGAGAATAAAAGTATCAAATAACATTAGAGTGGGTGAATTAATCTGCATGTCAATTTCCAAAGTAAAAGGTAAAGGCTAAAAATAGATTATAAATTTCTAAAAATACAGATAATTATGATATGCCACATATAATCAGCTTAAAAGTAGTCAAGGAAGGGGATTAAAAAGTATAGAGGCAGCAAGATTGGGCTAAACAAAATAAGATGTCGATTTTAACCCTGCTATACTCGTAGCTGCTCATTTATTTAAATGGGAATAACTTAACTATGAGATGGGTGACTTGGCTGTAATCACTCAGGATTGGAGTAGAACAAAACCCAAGTCCATGGAAAAAGCCAACAGTGTGTATACATTATCTTAACAACAGACATGTCTAAATGGACAAGAGACGCAGTCCCACAGCAGTACGATTCTGAGAGCCATCTCTTAGAGAAAGTTCTATTCTTTAAATAAACGTGTTAGAAGCCAGACATAGTGGGGAATGCTTGTAATTTTTAATTCAAGGCCCTGGGCTAGGCAGCAAAAACCCTGTAAATAAATAAATAAATAGTACATGTATAGGCTGAGCATACAACTTAAAATTTGAAGACTAAACAGCTGGAGAGAGGGCACAGTGGTTAAGAACCCTTGATCTCAGAAAGGACTCAGGTTTGATTCCCTGTGCCCTTATGAAGGCTCATAATCATTTACAGCCCAGTTTCAGGGGATCCCACTGGCACACGGGTGTTGCACGTCCGTGTCTGCAGGCAAAACATTTATGGGCATAAGTTGAAATAAATATTTTTTTAAATTATAGACTAATAAAAAGTAAACACCTAAGTTAGAATAGAGTAAATGATAAAGTCGGGGGCAGAAATTAATAAAAATAAGTGGGCTGTTGTAGAACTAAGATTAGCATGTTAAGAGCAGGTCTCAAATCTATTAAACATATTCCAAAATAGCAGGTGTTGTTGTTGTTGGAGACAAGGTCCTGTGTGTCCCAAGCCTGGCTTCCAACTCACTGTGAAGCCAAGAATGACCCTGAAATTCCTTCACAAGTGCCCTTCTGCTGCATTTCCCATGTGCTGGCTTCATATGTGAGAACCTGCATCCCATGCTCAGCTTGGGTGGCACCCAGGGTTTTGCATATGTTGGGCAAGCATTTTACCAAATGAGCTATATCCCAGGCTTCCAAACCTTAACAATTACTACTAAAGCTATCGTTGGTCCAATTCAGCCATAAGAGGCATCAAGTAAGAATTAAAACATAGAATGCTGGTAGTGTTTTAACTAATTCTACAATTAAGTGCCTCGTTTTCTAGCCTGGATGCTCTCAGGAGATGTTTCAACAGTACTTGACTGCATAAATGTTTTCCTGTAGCTTCTGAGCTGTGGGCTGAGATGTTTAAAGAGGCCACGCAAGTTGGAGCCTCCATGAGCATGCGTGCAGGTTGAAGCCTCAATGAGCATGCGTGACCTTGATTTGTGGCCTATCGAAGGCAGTGCCATTGCTCTGTCCAGAGTGTCTTGGGATGTCTCAGGCTGGCCAGCCAACTGCCGGCTGTCACTTCACTTGCTCTCTTCTTGGTGTCACTTGCTCAGAGAGAGGGTGTTTAGTTGTTCTTAGAGGTTGCACCCTAACACCAGATTAACAAAGTGAATTCTGGCAATGTCTCATGATGTATTTTAAATTAAATCTTCCCATTGCCATCTCTTTCTCTCAGTTTTGACAAAATTGGATGACAGTATACATATACATACATATATATATATATATATATATATATATATATGGAGAGAGAGAGAGAGAGGAAGAGAGAGAGAATGAGAGAGAGAGAGAGAGAGAGAGAGAGAGAGAGAGAGAGAGAGAGAGAGAGAGAGAGAGATGTTTCCATGCAGAGTCTTGAAACGCCTAATGGGAAGTCTTGTTAAAATTATAGCACTGGTCATTTCTGAAGATGAAATAGTCACTGTCTATTTCTTACGAACTGTTAGGATGCTTTAGTAAGATTAGATAAAGTTTTAAATAACAAAACAATCGGATTCTCTCCTACAAATGTTTATAGTTATTGATGAATAATTCTTTTGTTTGTTTGTTTTGTTTCTTGTTTTTGTTTTTTGTTTTTCGAGACAGGGTTTCTCTGTGTAGCCCTGGCTGTCCTGGAACTCACTCTGTAGACCAGGCTGGCCTTAAACTCAGAAATCTGCCTGCCTCTGCCTCCCAAGTGCTGGTATTAAAGGCGTGCGCCACCACGCCTGGCTTGATGAATAATTCTTAAGACTATACACACACACACACATACACACGTGTGTGTGTGTGTGTGTGTTATATATATATATATATAAAACACAAAATGTGTTTATTATAAATTTATATTTACGTTTGTATGTCTGTACACATTGACATATACACATAAACTCTCAAGGCTCCAAGGACCTTAAAATGAAACCGTACCCACCCCATCCCACCCCCAAAACTAAATGGTCTAACTGAAAACTGTGGTTGGTTTGAAATTCCTTGTTCTAGAATTCTCATTCTCACTTCGACTTGTGTGGGACAGCACAGAAGGAAGCCACTGGGGAAAAGACCATTGGGAGCTTGTGTTGTATTCAGCGCCCTTCAGGGAAAACGATTAATGAATAATCACAATGGAAGGTGACTAAGAAGCCCAGTTTTGTTAGCAGGTGTCCCTTGCTAGGAATGACATTGGACCCAGAGGCCAGCTTCATGAACACTCTTGTCTGAGCAGCCCCATGCAACAGTCCTTTGCTCATACAAAGCTGGGGTAGGGGGTGGGGTGGGAAAGCAATTGGACCATTTCAGGGGAGATGTTATTGTTTTTCACCTAGTTAGTCAGAATGATACTAAGTTATCAAGTTAATAAATTGTTTTGGAACCTGTTGGCATAGTTTTCCAATACCTGATGCTTAGGGCTTTCACCTTTAGATGCCCTACACTCATAATATTGTACCAGAGAGAGCTGACTTACAGGCCCCACATTCAAAAATTAATGAACCAGTTTCAGGCTGTTTAAAGACGAATATGACCGTGAAAGAGAAAGCAGTGGGAGCTTCCACCACCAGAGAATCTTTTCACAACCCCGAAGCAGGCAAGGGGTTCTCCATGACACACACACAAAGCATGGTTTATAAAGAAATCATTAATAAGTTGCAAAATTCTCTCCATTTAAAGAGATCATTTAGAGAGGGAAAAGTCAGGCTTCAATGAGAAGACTGCAATGCTTTTAATAGAAGCAACTCACAGAGAGTTTCAAGCACAAATGCGTGTTAGCAAGGAACACAAACACATGCTAAATAAGATATTAATGCAGAAGTAGAACGTGTGTTGTGCACACACTCATGCATTCACTCGCACTCCCACACACTCACCCCCACAGACCATTCCCAGGACCAATGAACTAAATGCAAATGGGAAGTTCTCAAACTCTGTTAGTCACAGGGAAATACTGGTTACAATTGAAGTAAGGGCTAATGGGATGGCTCAACATGTCATGTGCTTGCCAGGAGACAGTAAGGGTAAGAGTTTGGATCCTAGCATTCCCCTGTGGAGATGGGGAATGCCTGGGGCAAGCTAGCTAGCTAGACTAGCCAAACTGCTGAACTGTAGGTTTAATAAGGGACCCTGTTTGAAGAGTAGTCAAGGAAGACATTTAACGTCAACCTCTAACCCCACCAAATACTCACACACAGACATGTGTACTACACACACAAGCATGTTCCCAATCCCCTAAAGAGAGTAAGATCTTATTATAAAACTTATAGAATGGCTATAATAGAATAACCTGATGTTACTAAGTGTAAAATTTTAGAACGTTTATAATTCTTATAAACCGCTCATGAGATAATAAATCAATAACATAGCTTTTATAAAAGCTTAATGCAGCTACATTCCATGACTCCGCAATTCCACTCCCAAATATGCTTATATAAACACAGAAAAGACAATTATAAACATTTTTCATTTTAACTGAATTCCTAGCAATTCTAAATTTGAAGCAACCACGAGGCCCATTGATAATGGTGGGCAGAAGTGTCGAATATCCAAATAATGAACTGCTTTGAACAAGTGGATGAATGGTTGAAACTCCATAACTGGATAAGATTAAAACCCTTTCAGAAAACAATACAAATTTGATAAGGCATAACTCCATTTATTTAAAGTTCAAAAATAAACAAAACTAGTCTATGATGCTTGAAGTTAGAAGAGATATCCACCACCTGGTGGGCTTAGTGAAGTTTCTGCATCAGGAGTTAGGGATGGTTCCATTTCTGATGGGTTGGTTGTTGGTTACATGAACATGTTTATTCTCAACAAATATCATCTTATTTCTATGAGTTGTATATATTTTTTCGTCATCCTGAATTAATGAAATATTTATAGTCAAGCAATGTCAATATATTTTGTTTTGCATGTGGCAAAGTTTGGAACATTCAACCAATCATTTAAAGTACAAGGTATGTGGGAGGAGTGGACACAAAGGCTGAATAGTTAAGTAGTTAAAGACTTGGGATTACTTGAGATAGTGAAAAAAATTAAAGAGAAAAATTTGAGCTTGGCTTCATAGCCTACATTTCTATAGTCCTCTTGTCAGTAAAATCTTAATTTGTGGTAAAAATTTGGGTATGTAAGTAAATGGTATTTGATAAGGGATAGGAAAGAATGTGAACTCAAAATTATAACCCATTCTTTTTAACATTTTCAGGTTAACAACAGTTCAGATTCTATGTGATCAATATAGAAGATCTTCACATATACAAACCTGTCCTTCTCTGGGATGTAATTATCAGGTGATTATGGGAGATTATGGGTGATTATGGGAGATGTCAGGTCGAGTGCTAGTTATGGTACTAGCAACAGAAGCATCACACCGTAGAGAAAAGAAAATTCTAACTCTACACAATCATTTTCTTTTTCATCACAATCTATGCTTCCCTATTCAGTAGACACATATGGGTTCCTTTCAACATGGCAGGTAACATTCCAGATTAGATAATAAAAGTCTTTGTGTGAGAAACCAGTTCACACATTTTGGATATATTTCAATGCTACAAGAGTTGGTTGTTTTAAATAGAGGAAACTATAAGCATGAAAGAAGGGACATGAGTCAAAGATAAACTTGGGTTTTTCTCCAGTGTGATTATGATGGCACTGCAATTTGCTAAAGTAATAGAAATCATGGAAAACCAGACTCACTGGGTGGAAGGATTCGGAATTCTCAATTTTGGATCAGTGAGTATTTCCCTCTTTTTGACCAAGGCAGATATTTAGGCTCCAATAGATGTGTCCAAAGAATGTAGACCTCCCAGAAGCCAAGAAGTTAGCAGGGGCCATCTTGCCAAGGACAGGCCTCGCTTGGAGAGGGGTTACTGAGAGAAGGGGTTTCTTGGATCAGTGAAACAAAAGACTCAAGTCAAATCACGGGATGGTCTGCTATAAAGAGCTTTCCAGACAGCTTTCTTTTGTAATTCTTAAAAAAACCTCTCTTCTACTGCACATCAAAAGCAGTAGTCTTTTATTTACATAGCGTTTCAGTCCTTACCTCAGGTCCTCTTTCCATTATCCATGAATCAGCATCCTAGCCCCTAGATTCTTAGACGATAAACTAGTTGGGTGGGACCCTAACCTGAAATTCCCATTCCTACCAAACCTGGGCCTGTGACCTAATACTCCCTCTCTTCTAGGCTGATCTTGAACTCAGGAATCTGCCTGCCTCTGTAAGCACAAATAGTTTAGTTTGGTGAGATCTTGTTCTGCAATCACCACTCCCTTCATCTCTTTTTCTTCTTCCTTACTTCTGACAAGCTGGCTCTGTTCTTCTAGATCTTCTAAGCTCTATATACAATTCATATTTCATCCTTATATTTTGCATAGTTGAGAAATTATATATTTTTGAACTCATGCATTTAGAATTCTTTCCCACAGCCTTAAGGGCTGTCCTGAAGATCTCAGTATTTACCATTTAGGTGAGACATTAGACACACTCTTGACTTGACTCCTGGACTCATGTCATTTCTAATTATCTGTAACATTAAAACAAAAGGACTCGGCCTTTAGGCCTAGGCTTGAGAATGTGACCTTTGTGACTCAATGGTCCAAGGCATGGTAATCATAAAACAGATAGCGACATTTGTCCACCCACCCGCTTTCTGTGTTCACCCTGACCAATCCTAGAACCTGCTATGCAAATGTGCTATCGTTAGAGGCTCATAGAAACTGTCTTGAGAAATAACCACACAATTACCAGGTATTTTTCCTCCTGACTTTCCACTTCCTTGTGACTCTTAACTGGTATTTTCCAATAACGCCCTCCCTACCCCCTTGATTGTGGTTTCTTCCTTTAAATACCCCCTTTCCCAGCTACTGGGAGCCCACGGTCCTCTACCCCTACATGGTGTACGACTCTGGGCCCCAGAGCATGCCTGGAATAAAAGTCCTCTTGCGGTTTGCATCAAGACCGTTTCTCGTGAGTGATTTGGGGTGTCGTCTCTCCTGAGTCAGAACGTGGGGGAGTCCTCACTTTGTGGGGCTTTCATATCATGGAGTCCTTGACCTTGGCAGAGAGAACAATTCCAATAACCTTGGTAGGGAGAATATTTCCTGAAGAGGAACATGAAGTAAAATACATATATCTTTATACAAACAAGACACGCCCACAGCAACCATCAGCACTTCTGGAGTCCCACACCCTGATAGCTCTGTTCCATGGAACATGTCACTACATCCTTAGGTAGCCAAGCCAGACTTGGCACTATCCCCAGAGAAAATATTTTCCCCATTATTATTTTACCCCTCCCCCATGACTAATATTCTAGGTCAAGGAAAAGTCTACTCAGCTGAAGGCAGACGCATGTGTGGTTACTGGCAGGGATGGCTGTCAGGCAGGCGAAAGGCAGCTGTTTTTCTGAAAATGGCTGTGAGTAGGGTGGGGCTTTGAAGTGTCTTTCCATGACTAGTTATTGGTAAATATTACCTTTGAACTGCCTGCTGGTCAAGGGGAGTCTACTCCAAATGAACGCCATACCTGCTGTGTTTCTACCTCATCAAGAGCCATGTGGAGGAACAATATCAGGGAAGACAGGCAGCCATCCCAGAAGTTCCAGAGGCTGCTGTTACAGAGAGGAGTCACCACAGCAGCCTGATGGGAAGAGAGGGAAATGGAGATGCAGCCCAAAATAGGAAAGTGTGCTTTAAGTGGATAATGGATAGGAGATCACTATGCCCGAGGTACCCTCTCCTGAGTCACCTTTTAGTGATTTGATTTCACTGCTAAACTGTTTGCCTATAAGATAAAAGCTCAATTAAGGCAAAGAAGGAGTGGTGTTGGGAGAGATTAATGTTTTAGGCTTTTAAATCTCAGATGGGGGTGGAGCAGGAATCCATTTCTTTTACCTGCCAAAAGCATGCTTCTTTTCCTCTGCCTAATTGCTGGCTGCAGGGAAAGTCCAGTCTTGAATTAGTATTCGACCCAGACCACTTTGCTTAGAGCTGATTAGCCTGGCAGCTAGAAAGGGCAGCTTTGGAGAGCCACTGAAATGGAATCAGGGCATTTCCACAAAGAGGTGACACCCTTTGCCCTAGGAAAAAACCAGAGGGTAATTTGCCTGTGCCCTCCTTGGCTTGTTGGAAATCTTTATTTGGCTGTTACATCCATAGGTCACAATCTCTGGGGCTTTGGTACCTCGACTTTGGGAAGTAGGATCCACTTAAAGGGTGGGAATTAGTATAAAGGAGAGAGGATGCGCCGCTCTGCGAAGGGTGATAGCTGTTTAAATTGGCATAGTGTTTGTGTGGTCTTGACTGTTACCAAGTCCACCTTGCTTGTCCCGGGGCATTTACTAAAGTATAGAATCTGAAGGCAGAACAGTAAATAAAATTGTAGGCACAAAATGCCAAGCACACAGAGGATTCATCTGTCTCTTTATTATTCTGGCTGCTTTGACCCTCAGGGGGAACTCGGAAGTTTGCAGATCCCAAAGAGGAACTAACCACACCCCTTACCCATTTGTAGTTCCAAAAGCAAACTGAACCCCGGAAGCAAACCCCATCCATGTTTTTTTTTTTTTTTTTATGGCCAGCAAGGATGAAATAGCCTGTTGATGACACATTCCAGGAAACCTTGAAGTGCAGACAGGTGATTTATTGCAGTAGAGAGGGAGCAGTCCAGGAGAGATCCACAGCTAAATGATTTCCTAATGGCCTGAATCTCAGGACTCTCTCTGCACTGACTACTCCTCAGAGGGGATGCACTCAGAGGGGGTGGGAATTTACATTGTTAACATTATTGATTTGTTACATTGTTCATTTAAGATAATAGGAGAAAGGACAGAAGGCTATGTGGGAGGTACACAAGGTTGGAAAACTATTTTTCAATAAAAGTGACATCGTAGACTTACACTTGGGATTTCTTTTCCACTTGTGTGTGCTAGTGAAAAGGTCAGCTCAGGAACTTTGGGAAGGTCATGGAACACTTGATCCTCTGGAAGGGAGAGGCTAATTAACATTCCTCAGATCACAGGGCAGGAACGGACCTGCTGGTGGGGACACATTCAGCAGGACAGACTGTTGTCCAGCTTCAGACAAGGGAAGTCCTTGCCGCCTCATTCCCTAAAGACCAATCTGTTTAAAAAGTCACACTGTTCTGCCAATCACATTGTGCCTATATGGCTGCTGCCCTGAAAACGGTATAAAAATCTCACTTAATGAGCTGCGCGTGGTTTTCACCTTTCCTTCCAGTCTGAGACTATCCCAGTGCACAGGAACAATAAAATCCTCTTGCTTTTTGCATTGATTCTGGCTCTACATGGTTCACTCAGGGGGTTCCCTGGCAAACTAAGGCTCCCTGGAGGCTTACATTAGTCTGGCAGAACAGTGAGTCCCTGGGACCTGCCAATCTCTGCCCTCCCTCCAGCGCTCAGGTTACAGATACACATGACCTCAATTTCACATGGGGATTGGGGACCCCATCCAGAGTCTCATACTTGTGCAGCATGCATATCACCTGTCTCCCCAGCTCCCCAAAACAACTCATTAGAAATGGAAAGTTTAAATCCTTGTGTGAAAGAGGGACAGCAGTCACAAAATCCCATGAATAACTTCTTGGCCATGTGAGGGGAAGGCTGCTTTCTTCAGATGAGTGATCTTGGGTTTAACAAGCACTTTCCAGGCAGGCCCCACACCCAGGAATAGATTGTCGAAACAAATTTAGATTCAATGATTTTTAGTGACTTTTAAATAAATTTCTTTCTTCTTTCTTTTTCTCTTTTAAAGAGAGAAACGGAACATGAAAGAGGGTGACTAAGGAGGAAGAGGATCTTTGAGAATTTGGGAGATGAGAAAGAATAAAAAAATATACTATATGATATCCACAAATACTAAACTAAAAATTAAATTTAAAAATTACAAGAAGACCTCAAAGGAAGAAGGAAAAGGATGAGGTCAAGAGGAAGAAAAGGATGAAGAGGGGGAAAAGAGGGAGAAGAGAAGGAGGTGGAGAAGGAGAAGAAGGGGAGAAGATAGAGGAAGAGGAAAAATAGAAAGTTTGTGTTCATACACAAATGGATTCCACATGATTGCAGAGTTTATCTGGTCTTAAAGGGTACCATTGAAGTTTTAGAAAGTGCTACCTTATATAGTTTGGGAGGGAAATCCTTCAGTCATTTCAAAGTGAGTAGAAATTCTTCCCTGAAATACATACTTTTTTCCTCCTATTTAAGTAACTTCCTGAATATGTGCCTCTGGATTTTCCCGAATTCCCTTGTTAACTTAACACTTTCTGTTGTGTAACAGTTTCCTGGGAGATCGAAATGTTCCATCCTGCAGGGAAGCTCTTTAAACAGGAAGAAAAGCAACTCAAAAGAGCTTCAGGAAGTTCCTGAAACTGACCAGACTCACCAGGACCTTCCTTTTGAGTAAAAGCTGAAAGTCTCTGAGTCGAAACAAACAGAGATACTCTACAAACACAGTCTTAGACAAGCCAAGCTGCAAAGAAGACTGAGATCGGACTTTGTCTGGAAGAGGTTTAAAGCAGGTGAGTCACCTAGAAAAGTCTGTTCCAACCTGTTGAGCAGCATGCAGTGGGATCTAGATTCCCAGCTTTTGTGAGCTGTTACCCATGTTGGGGTACCGTAGTGATGCAGCTCTTTGTATCATTTCTACCCCTGTGCCCATACTCTTGGAAGTAACCCCAATAAAAACCATGGGTTCAGAGCGCCATCTTTCTTTTGGTCCACAACCAACCTGCAATCACATATCATTACTCCACTCACCAGTCCACAGCTCTGGCTGTCTTTAGGAGGCCTACTACTACCCAAGCCAACAGTTCCATAGGCTTGATACTCCCAGGGACTACCAGGCCAGGCAACACCAGAAATAACCAGATAGTTAAAGAAAGGTGCAAGAGCAAAATCAACAAAAGCCAGTGCAATATGGCACCATCAGACCCAGCTCTCCTACTACAGCAAGCCCTGGGTATCCTAACACATCTGAAGAGCAAGACCTGAAATCTCATCTTATGAAGATGATAGAGACCTTTAAAGAAGAAACAAATAAATCCCTTAAGATCTAGAGGAAAATACAGTAAGCAGTGAAGGAAATGAATAAAACTGTTCAAGACCTAAAAATGTAAATAGAAGCGATAAAGACAACACAAACAGAGGAAACCCTGGAGATGGGAAACGTAGGAAAGAGAACAGGAACTACAATCATCACCAACAGAATACAAGAGATGGAACAGAGACTCTCAGGTGTAGATTATTACAACAGATTAAATTGATATGTCACTCAAAGAAAATGTCAAATCTAAAATGTTTCTAACACAAAGCATCTAGGAAATTTAGGACACAATGAAAAGACCAAACCTAAGAATAATAGGAATAGAAGAAAGTGAAGATTCCCAGGTCAAAGGGCCAGAAAACATCATCAAAAAGTCATAGAAGAAAACTTTCCTAACCTAAAGAAAGAGACGGTCATAAATGTACATGAAACTTACAGAACACCAAATAGATTGGACCAGAAAAAAATCTTGAAACATAATAATCAAAACACTAAATGTACAGAACGAAGAAAGAATATTAACAGCTGCAAGGGAAAAGTCCAAATAACATATAAAGGCAGAAAAAAACCCATAGGCAGACTTATCAGATTTGCACCCAATTTCTCACCAAAGATTCCAAAAGCCAGAAGATCCTAGACAGATGTCTTACAGACCCTAAGAGACCACAAATTTCAGCCCAGACCACTATACACAGTAAAACTTTTTATGTTCATAGGTGAAGAAACTATGATATTTCCATGATAAACAAAATTAATATATATTTATCCTATTCCAGTCCTACAGAGAAAACTAGAAGGAAAACTCCAACACAAGGAGGGAAGCTACACTCAAGAAAATACAAGAAACTAATCATCTCAGAGCAAAACCCTAAGAAGAGAAACACACATACACTCACACTCACACACACAGAGTACCACCAACAACCTCAAAATATCAGGAACTAACAATCATTGGTCATTAATATCTCTCAAATCAATAGACTCAATTCACTAATAAAAATACACAGGTAGTCGGGCAGTGGTGGTGCTCGCCTTTAATCCCTGCAGTTGGGAGGCAGAGGCAGGTGAATTTCTGAGTTTGAGGCCAGCTTGGTCTACAGAGGAAGTTCGAGGACAGCAGGGGCTACATAGAGAAACCCTG
The DNA here is from genome assembly GCF_000001635.26 of Mus musculus. Lineage (NCBI taxonomy): Eukaryota > Metazoa > Chordata > Mammalia > Rodentia > Muridae > Mus > Mus musculus. The sequence continues at coordinate 120,099,405 of NC_000080.6, read as the reverse complement.
TCTCAAAAAACCAACCAACCAACCAGTCAACCAACCAACCAACCAACCAACCAACCAACCAACCAACCAACCAGTCAACCAACCAACCAACCAACCAACCAAACAAACAAACAAACAAACAAAACCCACAGGTAACAGACTGCATAAGTGGACAGGATCCATCATTATACTGCATACATGAAACACACCTCAGCAACAAAAAGAGATAGTACCTCAGAGTAAAGGTCTAGAAAAAGGGTTTCAAAGCAAACCCTTTTTGTTTTTTGTTTTTTCCAAACAAACTAAATCAGAAATAAAAATGGAGACATAAGAAAAGAAATTTAAAAAAAATCATTAGGTCTTATTTTAAAAGCTGGTGCTTTACAATATTGGGAAATCTAAATGAAATGAATGAGTTTCTAGACAGATTCCACTTATCAAAGTTATATCAAGACCAGGTAAGTTATCTAAACAAACCAATAACCCTTAAAGAAATAGAAGCAGTCATTAAAAGTCTCCCAACCTAACCCAAACCAAAAACCAAAACCAAAACCAAAAAACCCCAAAACAAAGCCCAAAAGAAAAACCAAACCAACCAACCAAAAAAGAACCCCCCCCTCCCGGGCTAGATGGTTTTAGTGCAGAATTCTAACAGACTTTCAAAGAGGAGCTAATGCCAACAATTCTCAAACTACTCCCCAAAATAGAAACAGAAAGAACACTGCTAAATTCATTCTATGAGGCCATAGTTACCCTGATACTGAAACCACATAAAGACTCAACAAAGAAAGAAAATTTCAGAAAATCTTGCTTATGAACATCAGTGCAAGAATATCCAATAAAATTCTTGCAAACACTGTCCAAGAATATACCAAAAACATCATTCACCATGATTAAGCAGGTTTTGTCACAGGGATGCAGGATGATTCAAGATATGAAAATCCATCAATGTAATTCACCATGTTAAACAAACCAAAAGAAAATAATCGCATGATCATCTTATTAGATGCTAAAAATGACTTTGAAAAAAATCTAACACCTTTCATGTTAAAAGTCTTGGAGAGGTCAGGGATACAAGGCGCATACCAAAACATAACAAGAGCAATATGCAGCAAGATAATAGCCAACATCAAATTAAAACTTAAATAATTCCACTAAAATCAGGGACAGGACAAAACTGCCCATCCTCCCCCTATCTATTCAATATAGTGCCCATTCTCTCCATATCTATTCAATGTAGTATTTGAAGTTCTAGCTAGAGCAATAAGATAACAAAAGGAGATCAAGAGGATAGAAATTGGAAAGAAAGAAGTCAAAGTATCACTGTTCTCAGATAATATGATGGTATATGTAAGTAATGTATTCTACCAGAGAACTCCTACAGCTGATAAACAACTTCAGCAAAGTTCCTGGATATAAAATTACCTCAAAGAAAATTACCTCAAAGACTTTTAACATGAAGAGTGTTAGATTTTTTTTCAAAGTCATTTTTTGCATCTAATAAGATGATCATGTGATTATTTTCTTTTGGTTTGTTTAACATGGTGAATTACTTTGATGAATTTTCATATCTTGAGCCATCCTGCATCCCTGGGACAAAGACTGCTTAGTCATGGTGAATGATGTTTTTGGTGCGTTCTTGGACACTGTTTCCAAGAATTTTATGGATATTTTTTCATTAATGTTCATAAGCAAGATTTTCTGAAATTTTCTTTCTTTGCTGAGTCTTTATGTAGTTTCAGTAGCCTATTTTACACAAATGATAAATGGGCCGAAAAAGAAGTTAGGGGGAAAACCACCAATTACAATTGCAACTAAAATATAAAATATCTTGGTGTAACTTTGTACTGGCGGGTTTTGTGTGTCAACTTGACACAAGCTGGAGTTATCCCAAAGGAGCCTCCTTTGAGGAAAAGCCTCCATGAGATCCAGCTATAAGCTGTACTACAGAGCAATAATGATAAGAACTGGATGGTATTGATACAGGAACAGACAGATTCATCAATGGAATCGAATCAAAGATGCAGAAAAAGTCGCACAGACCTCTGGACACTTGATTTTTGACAAAGAAGCCAAAAGTATACAATGGAAAAAAGAAGCATCTTCAACAATCAGTGTTGGTCAAACTGGATGTCTGCATGTAGAAGAATGCAAATAGATCCATATTTATCACTGTGCACAAAGCATATTTATAGCTCTGCACAAAACTTAAGTCCAAGTGGATTAAAGACTTCAACATCAGAGATGAAGGCATATTCTTTAGTGTTTAAGTGGAATTTTCTGTGGATGGTTTCTCTGTTTTTGGATAACCTACCTGTTGGTGAGAGTAGGGTATGAAAGTCATCCACTAACACGGTATGAAGATCAATTTGTGTTTTTTAGCTGTAGTAGTGTCTTATTGAACTCTGGTGCCTTTGTGTTTGGTGCATAAATGTTTAATGTTTAGAATTAAAAGTGTCTTAGTGGATTTTTGCTTTGATGAGTATGTAATAGCCTTTCCTATCTCTTCTGATAAGTATTGCTGCTGCTGCTGCTACTACTACTATTCATAGGTTTGGTATTTTTATAGAGTCTCAGATTTCCTGGATGTTTTGTACCTGAGGGTTTTTTTCTAGGTTTAATATTTTCTTTGACTCAGCTATCCATTTCTTCTACATTGTCTTCAAGATACCTGAAATTCTCTTTCATGTCTTGTAATCTGCTGGTGAGGCGTACCTCTCAGGTTTTTGTTTGATATCTCAAGTGTTTTATTTCCAGTCTTATTCAGTATGGTTTTTCTTTAGTGTTTTGATTTCTATTTTTATGTCTTGAATTTTTCTTCTTTATGTCTTTCAACTGTTAGCATGTCTTTTCATGGTCTTTGTTAAGGCATTTATCCATATCTTTATGAAGGCCCTTGAACATATTCATAATTGCTGTTTTGAAGTCCTTATCTTGTGCTTCTGCTAAATTAACATTTCTCACAGGAGGACCCTTGCATCCTATTGCAGGAGGACCCTTGCATCCTATTGCAGGAGGATTTCTAGCTTCTGGAGGAGGCTTATTGCCTTGGACATTCATGTTCGTGCTTTTGAGCTGGCATCTAGGAATCTGGAATTGTGACGTTTGAGGTGTTCTTGGTATAGATATCTAGCTTTGTCTTTGGTGAGTGCTCTGTTCTTTGGTTGCTGTTGCCTATGCTGGATCATAGGCACCTCTGTTGGCCGTGGGGTCTTGGTATAGAGTGCTTCTGTGGGTTGGCAGGTGATATAAACTAACCACAGACTTTTCCACCCATGCCCCAGTTCCCAAGTAATGACTTGAGGCTTATGATTTTTTAATACATGCCTATGCCTTATCTTATTTAACTTGTTTTTATTAGTCTATGCCTGCCACATGGCTGGTTACCTCTCCTCAGTTTCACATGTCTGACTTCCTCAGGGTCTGGGTGATGAATCTTTCGGAGCCAGACTATCTCCCAGAGTTCCTTTCTCTCTACCGATGTTCCACCTTCTAATCCTGCCTCAGCTTATTGGCTGTAAGATTTTATTGACAGGTGATACTTCCACATGGTCCATAAGAAATTATCTCTACAACAAAGAAATGGAGATGGGGTGGGAGGAAAGTCAGAGAAGAACAATGGGGAAAACAATTTAAGTAAAATTATTCTTTATTGTTTAAAATCCCTGCTATTTAAGGTCAAAATCTGTCATGTCAGGATAGGTCCTCTGAGCTCGGGTACAAAAATCTCTGGTACCTTTGTCCAGCAGGGCTTCCCCTTCTCTGACCTTGTCTGGGGAGCCTGATCACCAATATTCTACCTGAGAACGTTCATGTAGTCCTTGGCAAATCTACAAGTTCAACTTCCTCTTTCCAGAAAAGAACCCATCCAGCAAGTATATGTGATTCCTGGATTGCCTCTCCATCCAAATAAGGCATTCACATTACTTTAAACTCTAGCCAATGATTTTACAATCACTCTGAAAAATCCTTCCCACTCCAAGGTTCATATGTAGTCCTTGGCCACCTTGAACAAAGTATATGCACACTAGATGTTTCATTGAAAATCGGCTAAGAGAGCTGTTTCATTGATTATCATCTAAAAGGGCTGTAACACTACTGTCCCCTCACCTCTAGCACTCACTCCCCGCTGGACCAGGATCTTACAGAGGACACAGAAGCACACCTGGTACCACCATGCACACCACACTTTATATTTAACCCTGAATCTAGTTTGGTTATTCCATCCTTGAGTCGGGTTTATATCCAGGAGTAGGAATTCAGTTCAACTCACAAGTGACTGTTGAAAATCCAGGTGCTTTCATGCTCAGGGAAGCAGGAGAAGAATCATATAACAAGAACACTGGCCTCTGCAGGTAAAGCACCGACTCGGTAATGAGATGGTGTGTGTTTGTCTGAGGGGAGTAATTAAGCACATTTTTATCTATTCTGTGTTGATATAGCTATAAAAAAGGTCCTAAAGGGTTCACCTTCCTGACACAGAGTCAATTATTATTGTCCACGTTAGCGAAGATTTATAAAGTTGGGGTGTACATACGATTAGCAGCTATTGCATATTTCTGCCTCAGGGAGACACAGCTTGAGTTTCCCACGAACCTCTGCGCTCACAACAAATTTGTCAACTGCTCAGAACATCACCTTCCGTGCTGGTGTGTTTTGGTGAGGGGCACTTTATTTAGTACTTGCTGTTTCTTCGATGATACTGAACCTCTAGCCATTGTACCACAACTCAGGGTGTAGCCTGACACTCTGCTACCGGTGCTGGTAAAACAGGCTCGCCATCCGAAAGAGATGAAGCTGGACTCCCTCCCCCCCACCACCCCCGGCCAGGAAAGAGCTGTGAAAATGTATTTATCCTTATGAAAATAAAATAAATGTACAAGAAGAAACTCCACATATTTGTGTGTCATTGTTTAGGAGAGAACTCATTCAGACAAGGGAACTCGAAAACCACGCAGTTAAAAATGTGTGTGTGTGTAAAATAAGTATTTTAGAATATTATGAATCTATCCTGAAGGTATATCTTAAATCAATATTGCAATGATTGAAACTCACTACCCCTTCACACTTGCAATATTCTGAGGATTTGGATTCTTTGCCTGACCCTCTTCTGCTGTCTTTCATACTTCACTGACTGGCTTTCTCAGCCAGATTCACGTCTCTAGCTTAGAGAGCCCAAGAACTCATTCTCAGCTGCCCTGGTGTCTCCAGGTGCTCTCCGTAAGTCCATGGTACCAAATGTTTTCATGCTTCGATGATTCCAGCTAAATACTTCCACCTTTGCTGATCCCTGGAGAGACAGATTCACCCTTCCAACCACCAGCTGGCACCTTCCTACAGACTCCGAACCTCTGAGTTGGAGAAGACTTTTGATGTCCATATTTCCTACCCCATACCAGTTTGGCCACTATCACAAGCTTTTGTCCAGATCCCAAACCCAAGACATACCCTGACTGCTGTAAAAATCTTGCCTTCAAGAAAGTTGCTTTTACCCTGTTCCGAGTTCTAGTTTCTGCTTAACCAAGTGGCATCCTTCTCAACCCTGTATCAATATTATCTACCAGATCTTTCCTTTCTATTTTATTTTTGTGGTACTAGGGCTTAAACCCATGCCCTTGTGTGTTGACCATTGACCTTCATACAGGGTCTGGCTACCAGGATCCTGCTGCTTGGGTATCATAATGAGCTGTGTGCTTCTTACCAAACTCCTCAATTCACATTTCACATACTGCTTGGCGCCCTCCACATGCTACCCACACAATTGATGTAAATACAAAAATCACATAACTCATTGTCTTAGGGTGTTACTGCTATGAACAGACACCATTACCAGTGCAACTCTTATAAGGACAACATCTAATTGGGGCTGGCTTACAGGTTCAGAGGTTCAGTTCAGTCCATTATCATCAAGGTGGGAAGCATGGCAGCATCCTGGTAGGCATGGTGCAGGAGGAGCTGAGAGTTCTACATCTTCAACTGAAGACTGCTAGCAGAATACTGACTTCCAGGCAGTTAGGATAAGGGTTTCAAAGCCCATACCCAAAGTGACACACCTATGCCAACAGGGACACTCCCTGTTGTATGTTCTAACAGTGCCCCTCCCAGGGCCAAGCATATACAAACCATCACACTTGTCTCTATATCTGTCTTACATACAATAAAATCTGATCATTTTTACTATGACCTCGACAGCCCGTGGCCTGACCTTATCACTTTATGGCCATGTCACCCTGCCCATCACTCCCACTTTCAACACTGGATCAGTGTGTTGCTTTTTACTGTTGTCATAGTCACTGCTATTATTCTTAAAATTAGCATGGAAACCAATTACTTTCATCCTGATAGTCTTATACATACTTTGTTTTTGCCAGTTCTCTCCCACAGACTCATCCTGCTCACATGCTGGCCCTCTTCTCTACCTCCCAGTGTTCTTGCTGCCTCTCATTGAATTCCATGCTGTTCTTCAAACACACCGATTCAGTCATCATTATTTGCTTTGTGTGCAAACTGTAAATTGTGCCATGACTTTTACCTTCATATCACTGGAAATGTTGTCAATGTTTTTGTTTTTGTAATGAGGCTGTCTGAGTAGCTCGGTTGAGATCCTCCACCCCTGCCATTTTCTGCATTTCTATGTCTTGATATTTCCCAGTGTTCTTGATGTGCTGAAGTTTCAGTGCGTTCTTGACTCTTGCCTCTGGAACATGCGCTGAAGAGCACATCTTGTGTATTGTTCATCCATGAAGTCAGTAGTAGGTGCTTCGTGGATATAAGGGAACAGAGAAAATGCCTATGTGCCATATACATCTCATGTCCATAGCCACCCCATGAGTCAGGGAACTGAGGAATGTGGCCCAGAGCATTTATGAGCAAGGAAATGTAATGGGTCCTGCGAATAGAAAGGTCAGTATCATTAGTAGTTACATAAATGTGTGTTTAAATTCTGAGATAACATTTTCACTCCTGATTGGTACCAATTAAAAGTTATTGGTAATAGTCACTGCTAAAGGGGTTGTGAGAAGGGTCATTATTTTACACCATTGGAGAAAGTTTAAATTGCCACTCAAGTAATTTGATAATAAATATTAATGAGAAAAATGTAGACTGCTGGCAATGTGCTTAGATGGCTTCTGTGATATAGATTTAAAACCACACAGCATAGCCTTTGTGCAGATTTTTTGTCTAAAGAAAACTCAGGAAGAGTTTAATATTTGAATGAAATCAGAATTAGGGTAAAAGCAATGATAATCTGAAATTTTCCATAAAATTCACTTTGATAGAACTATGAGTTATTAAATAAAAGAAGTAGAAAGTTAATAAATAGTAACTAATATATATACTTACTATAAATAGTAGCTAGAACTTATATTTACTATACACAGTAACTAGAACTGACACTATAAATAGTAAATAGAACTATCACTTACTATAAACAGTAACTAGAACTCACACTATAAAGAGTAACTAACTAGCACTGGTACTATAAATAGTAAGTAAAACTTACTCTTACTATAAATAGTAACTAGAACTGACTCTATAAATGGTAACTAGAACTATCACTTACTATAAACAGTAACTAGAACTTAGACTTACTACTAATAGTATCTAGAAATGATACTATATAAACTAGAACTGACACTATAAATATTAACTAGAACTTACTCTTACTGTAAATAGTAACTAGAACTTAAATTTATTAGAAATAGTGACTAGAAGCGACACTTACTATAAATAGTAAATAAAACCTATCCTTACTATAAATAGTAACTAGAAAGTACACTTGCTATAAGTAGTAACTAAACTGACACTATAGTGACTAGAACTTACTCTTACTATAAATAATAACTAGAACTTACACTTATTATAAATAGTGACTAGAAGTTTCACTTACTATAAATAGTAAATAAAACCTATGCTTACAATAAATAGCAACTAGAAAGTACACTTACTATGAATACTAACTAAACTGACACTATAAATAGTAAGTAGAACTTACTATAAACAGTAGATAGAACTGACACCATAAACAGTAACTAGAACTTACAGTTACTATAAATAGTAGTTAGTACCAATACTTATTATATAGAGTAACTAGAACTGACATTTACTATGAGTAGTATCTAGAAGTGATACTTACTAGAAATAGTAACTAGTACTTACACTTACTATAAACAATAACTAGAACTGACACTATAAACAACAAGTAGAACTGATATTATAGTGACTAGAAGTAACACTAGAAATAGTAACTAGAACTATCACTATAAATAGTAACTAGAAGCCACACTTACCATAAATAGTAACTATAACACATACTTACTATAAGTAGTAAATAAAACTTACACTTACTATAAATAGTAGCTAGAGCTGACACTATAAATAGTAACTAGAACTCACACTTACTATAAATAGTAACTAGAACATACTACAAATATTAACTAGAACTGAACTGACACTATAAATAGTAGCTAGAACTCACACTTACTGTAAATAGTAACTAGAACTTACACGTCTCCAATTGTAAGCTGGATGATTTTACCAGCAAGTGTTCTGATCAGAAAAGTTCCATAGCACAAGAAGAGACAAACAAATCGAAAACCATAAACACACTTTACGTGGTTCACAGAGATGGAGATATTTGTGTGTACATGCTAAACACATTTACATGCATAGACACCATGGAAAAGACTGTTTGCCTCTTACTGGGAAAATGAAGTGTGAAACCAGAGAACCAGAAAAATGGAGAAGTATTTGGAAGAAAAAGCAGACAGGATGAGGAGGGCAGAGAAACCAGAGAAAGAAAAACAATCCTCACAGAAAGGCCGTGTGCAGACCCAAAGCACACTTTCCTCTGGGAAACTTGGAAAAGATCCCTTCTTTCACTGTGTAGTATGGGCTTGGAGTTCCAGAAGGAACTATTTTAATCTTATGCTGTGAATAATACATTAAAAAACATTAAGGTATTGTAAAGTGACAGAGGTATAAGGACAATTGACAGATAGGCTGCTATGCTGAGAGACAGAAAAGACATGGGTTTGAAATCATGTAAACAGTACGTGCAAGGCAAACCCGCGGTGCTGAGATGGTGGCCTGTGTCAGGAAAGAGGCAGCCAAGGAAAAAGAACCCACTTTAATTATTTAAAACTGGAGTGGTGGTGGGGTTTAGAGTAAAATTGGTTCCATGTGTGATGTAAGATTTGCACTGACAGATGGATATCACTGCTCCAAGAGATTAGGAATAGCGGGAAGCCACCAGCACTCTGTAGCCAGGGCAGTATGAATGTGAAGCCGTTTCAAGGAATTCTACCATAAATTAACTGGACAGGAACTCGGGGTCAGGGTTCTGTTTTTCTTTTCTAGGGGATCTCGTTGCTTGCTCTGGTGGAAGATTTTTTTGAGCTCCGGAGGATGGAGATTTGAGGTTCAAGAGAAGAAGGACGCCTAATAAGGAACACATGGCAACCGGTCAGACTCTTTATTTCCTAAAAAAAAAAAAAAGTCTCTAAATATATTACAGAAGCATAATTGTCTGAAATGCATATGCAGATTGAGGTTGGAACATATTTGGCCTCAAAACCCATGGTATAGAATGCTGGACACAGATGTGCCCTGATGAAGTGGTTGCATTTCCACGGTAAGGATTGCTGCGGGCGTCAGGCAGTGATCTCAAATGACATAAACAGGGATGTGCGTCGGCTGACCTCCAACTCATCTTGGTAATGTTGAATTCCTGAAGGTATTAGAACCATGTTCTGATGGAGGAAAGAGTGATGAAGAACTGCTATGTCCAAACATCTCCCAACCAAACGAGGTCCCATAGTTTGTGGGGCCCAAAGCAAAATGAAAACAAGATGCGTTTGGTTTAAAAATGTGGGAATTTCAAGACAGTAACATTTGAACACTAACCCATCTGGGAGGTCTTTCTCAGTGTGAGACCCAGTACTGCCACACAAGTTGTATTATAGTGGAGCCGACATTGCTTCCAAATCTAAAGCAAACACTAAGGCCCGCCCTCAGGATTTGGTGTAGCCTTGTGCAGCAAATCACTAGGCAACAAAAATCAGAGGTGAGGACAAACCCGGAGTGTGGAGATGAAGACTTTGCTCTGGTGCTGCGAGCCTTGCGTAGATCTACTTAGGAAACAAATGCTAAGTGGTATTGGAAATTATGGCTGCAGGATATTAATGCAAATAGGAAGAATGGTCTTGCTAATGCATTTATCTGTCTCTGCAGGTAATTGGCTGGCACTGTCTAAAATCACATTGTGCATTTAATCAGAGATAATGACTCCCTACTTGCAATGTTTTATTCAGCAGCTTCCCTTAATTTTAGAGGGGCCTTTGGTTGGGAAACATCTCAGGGAAGGGAGAAACATTTAGGTGAAGGTTAAGTGATCTCACAGATCCCACTTCTGTTTGTTATATTTTCATTGAATTCAGACAAATTATATTTAATACTTTGTATTGAAAAGTACAGGGTTCTGTTTCCATGAAAACCACTGTTGTTGATTATGTCACAGGTAATAATTGCATTTCAGACTGTGACTCTTATCTCTGCTTCTCATACACGTATGGGATTCTTTATAAGTGGTTCTGAAATTCAGAAGCTAAGTTTATTTTATGCTTTAAAAGTAGGGAACTGCTACCCCACCAAATGATACTAGTTCTCAGTATTTATTGTTAAACTTCAAGATCTTCTGTTTCTGTATGGACATTATTTGAAGGTACACGGATCTAGAGAGACACCAGCTCATATTAGAGTGTGCCATTGATATGGAAATGTGACAACTTACTAAAATAAAGAGATGTCAATCATTTTGAAGACAGATAAATAGATGTGGTAAGTAAAATATTCCCAGCAGTCTAGCTAGCAATATCTCATTTAGCTTGTGTGTGTGTGTGTGTGTGTGTGTGTGTGTGTGTGTGTGTGAGAGAGAGAGAGAGAGAGAGAGAGAGAGAAAGAGAGAGAGAGAGAGAGAGAGAGAGAGAGAGAGAAAGAGAGAGAGAGAGAAAGAGAGAGAGAGAGAGAGAGAGAGAGAGAAAGAGAGAGAGAGAGAGAGAGAGAGAGAGAGAGAGAGAGAGAGAGAGAGAGAGGATGTCACCTAAGAGGTTGGATATGGACAACTTTGCCCTTTTGGCATGATGGAGTTGTTTGCTCTTTGAGCCCCGCCCTCTGCTGGGCTGCAGGAAGTGGAGAGCCCTGGCCACCAAAGAGGCCCAGTGATGGCAAGAGCTAGCTAGGTTGGACTAGATGGCTCTAGTGTGCTTGTGGTGTCTTAGTTTTTCTGTGTGCTGGGGAGGTAGCTGCTGGAATGGGCTCATCTAAAGTCTATACAATCACAAGTTTACTGTGTAGACATTTTTAAAAACAACAGTAGGAATAGCTGACCCTTCATCTGTTGATAGTACCCTTGTGTGTCTGTAGTTCTAATCAACATTAGAGTTAGAGTGATTCTTTATAGGGAAAAAAAAATCAAGTCCTTCTCAGTTTAATTGCATGCATGTGGATTTATCCAAATTTATTTATTTTTCAAACTCCATAGCATAAATTATATTTCTGGTAGGCAGCAAAATATTTTGACATGTATATACATTGCAGCTGAATTTAGCTCACTACCCAATACGTTATCTTTCCTGGTTACCATTTCTGAGTATGTCGTTTAACATTTCCCAAATCATCTTTATTTATGTTCTGATTTGTCTTTATTTATTCTAATTGGAAAATTGTCATGTTTTGTTATGAAACTCGCTGTTTGATGTCTTTGTTTTGATATATTTATACTGTATATTATGGAATGATTGACTGAAGCTAATTAATATTTCATCCCACATGTCCTTGTCATCTTTATGATGAGAACATGGTAGGTCTGCTTTCTTAGCAATTTGCAGACATAGTACCTGATTAATTATATTCAGTAACCCAGACAACAGACCTCTGCCTCCCTTCTGCTGGCATTCCCCCTTTCTCTTTCAAACCTGAAAGCCACCATTTATTACTCGTGCTTCAATAACATCTACACTTTACAGAGCAGTGAATTCAGAGGCCTTGTGGGTGTGCAGTTGGCCCTTAGTGTGTGTGGAAACAGCTCCATGGGGCCTGTTCAAGAGGGAGGCTCTAACAGTTAGGAGAGGCTTGAGTTGGTCATCTTTGTCACCAACATCAGTGCTAGTGTACACTCCTGCGTTTCAGCAGCACGTCCAAAACAGATGCCAACAAAAAGCCCAGTGAATAGCCAGCACCCCGTTTAGTTTGATAAGTTTATGTTTTAGTTCACATGTGAAATATATTCAATTTACTTCATGGCTTCTACTAAAATTGATTTTGTGGTATAGATAGGGCATGTCACTAAATAAAAACAATCCATGTCTGGTGTGAGACCCCGAGCTTCTTGTGAATGTGGCGAGGTGATAGCGTCCCCAAGGACAGCAGCTGCCATGGGGTTCACCAGTGGTCATGATTCCCCTTCTTACTGAGGGCAACGGAAGCCAGCAGCGTCTTCTCCAAGAGTGTGTTTGTTATTTGTCTCAGCGTTGGGATGACACACCCAACAAGAGACAATTTAAGGGAGGATGTGTTTATTTTGCTTACAGCTCAGGGTCTCATTCTATCAGGATGTGGGAAGGTACGAGAGCAGGAGGGGAAGTGGGAGGCATGGCAGAAGTGGGAGGCGTGGCAGAAGTGGGAGGCGTGGCAGGAGCAGGTCCAACAAGTTAGATCGAATCCCCAGGCAAGAGACAGACCGAGCAGGAAATGGGACCAAGCTATAAAGCCCACAGTGACCCATTTCCTCAAGTGAGGCTCTTCATAAAGACTCGACAACCTTTCTGTCTTAGAGTCTTCATTGTTGTGAAAGAGACACCATGACCAAGGCAACTCTTACAAAGGAAGACATTTCATTGGGGCTGGCTTTCAGTTTCAGAGGTTTAGTCGGGTATGGATCATCACAGCACACAGGCAGACATGGAGCTGCAGAAGGAGCTGAGAGTTCTACAGCTTGATTTGAGGGCAGAAAGCACGGGGAAAAAAAGGGGGCGGGAGAGAACCCGAGTCCGGGGTGAGCATCTGACTGTTGGAAACCACAGAACCCCAATCTGGGTGGGGGTGTCAGTCTGGGTGGGGGGTGGAGAGGGAGCCGTCCGGAGTCCTTGGGCCTCACGGAGGCCAGGGATGACAGGTTCTAGCTCCTGGGCATGGCAGGATGTCACTGAACACCACAGAAGAGCTGAGAACAAAGTGAGGGCCCAGGGTCATCTCGGTCAGCCCCAGGGCTGAAGGGAGAAGGGGGCAGGGGGAGAAAGGGCGCTGGGTGTTTTCCACGATGCCAAGAGTTCTTGGTCGGGTCTGGTGGCTGGAAACCCTGGGAGGCCTTCTCTCGGGTGAGTAGACTTGGCTCTTTAGGGGAAGGCCTATTCCATCATTCAAGCACAGCGGGTCTCGATGAGCAGAGAGAGTCCATGGTTTTAGAGCTTTATTGTAGAAAGGCAGAGAGAAAGAGAGAAGGTAGAAAAGAGAGGCCGGCCATGGCCACGTGGAGAAAGGGGAAAAGGAGGGGGAAAGGAGAGCTAGGGATGAGAAGAGAGGTAGGAGCGTAAGAGAGAGAGGAGGGGCCAAGCAGCCCCTTTTATAGTGGGCTGGGCAATGTTGCAGTTGCAGGGTAGTGTGGGGAGGAGCTTACCTGGCTATTGTCTGATAACTGTGAGGGTGGAGTCTAGCCAGAATGCCAGGAGTTTGGGACATTGTTTGCATGACTGATAGTTACAGGATTATGGAGTTAGCGGCTCTGTCATGTCAGGTGCTTATGTCCGAGGACTGGCTCACTGCTCCATCCTTTGTAGAGTTTTCTAATGAGTCTCAGGAGTAAGCTTCAGTCAACCAAAACACAGGCTGCCTTTCCCAGTCCCACACAGAAGGAGACTGAACCACAAAGGGTTTAGCTTGAGTATAGGAGACTCCACAGTGACATCCTTCCTTCCACAAGGCCACCCCTCCTAGTAGTGCTACCCCCTATGGATCAGGCATTCATATACATGAGTCTATGGGGGCTATTTGTATTCAAACCTGCACAAAACAGTGCCACTGTCTGAGTACAAAGTGTTCAAACAGGTGACCTATTAGGGCACATTTAACATTCAAATCCCAATTGCCAGCATTCATATTCATCTGGATTTTTTTCCTTTTGGGGTGTGTGTGTGTGTGTGTGTGTGTGTGTGTGTGTTTGCACTTGTGCACTTGTACACTTGTGCACGTGTAACATTTCACAAGTGTGAAATATCTTCATTGCACAGAGCACATGCTAATATTATCTGTACATTTCTTGTAGTTACAATAGACGCTTCTGAAGTGAGCACTTGTCTGGATTTTATGTAAGGACTTCTGTTCCTGGCATAACGAAGCAGGGAATGAACTGACCTTCTTATTGTAAACAAATAGATGAAAGAGATGAGGTAACTGTAGTCCCTGTGGTGAGGTAGCTTTGGCAGAACAGCAGCTTTCTTTTTGGAGGCTTTGAGTCAGGCAGGGAAAGAGACCCAAAGGAGGGCACAGCCCTCCCCAGAAGTGAGGCACAGTGACTGTGGGGTAGGTGAAGCACCTAGAATTTTCCATAAAGAAGCGAACAGAAGAGAGTGTTGTATAGAATGAACACCATAGCAATGTGCTGAGAGCCTACTGAGGCACCAAGTACCACAATGATGCACTGTGAACCTACATGTTGGGTTGCATAAGCAGGAAACATGAGCTGGCAAAGAGAGTGTGGAGATGAGCAAACCTCAGAGCTTATAGACCAGGAAACACAACAAATTACAATACGCCAGAGCAGGAGGCCCTTGCTTCCCTTTCAGGGATGCAATAAAGAGGCTCAAAGCATCCATCTTTATTCTTGGGCCTAAGCTAGTCCTAGTGTAAAGGGTGCCACAGAGCGTGCTACTTGGTCCTGGAGGCCTGACTAGGTGTGGCAAAGGAATGAAGACAGGACGCACATACAGAATACCCAGGGTTGGGGTGGCTGTGTTCTCTGCTAGAGTGTATCTACTATGGGACAACCCAGACCTTCTGAGTATACCACAGGTTGAGGGGTTAGGTAGCCTGTATGGGAGCAGCCTCAGGTTGCTGCTGTTGGTATCGGGAACTGATGTGGCAGATCGTCTCCAAACCCAGTGACATTACACAGGGACCTGCACATCTGTTGCCATGGCAACTGCCACACATTCCCAGAATCCACTCGGCTCACCTTCCACCTTTACCTAAGAGTGAATGCGTCACAACCCAAATAAAAGGCGGACCCTTCTGACCTCTGCTCTCTCTCCCTCTGTTTTCCCTTCATCTTCATCGCCACCTTTGCCCTCTTCCTCCATAATAAACCCCCTGTGGAACTGTATCTGTTGTAGTATGTCTGGACTCGAGCTGCGATTCTAATACAACAGCTGAGATCTGGTTGGGTGAAAGAAGCTATAGTTTCCAGGCTTGGCTCCCACTGGCCAATCATTCGTAAACTCTGCACATTGTCAGCGTGCATTTGGACCAGAGGGGGTCTCGCCATCCTTCTGAGACTTCGCTGAGGAAGCCTTGCACCTCCTTGCCTATGCCCATGCTACACACTCCCTCAGGACTTCATCTGCTCTTTATACATTCAGTCAAAGCTTTCACCCCAGCCCACATAAGCGTGTTTTAAAACCACTTAAATGAGATTTTAAAATGAATCTCAAAACCATCTGTTGGCCCCAAATCAGAGCAACATGTATTTGTTATTTTGTTGTTGCTGTTGCTGTGACAAAATACAGCTTAAGGAAGGAAGGGTTTATTGTAGCTGATGATTTGGAGAGCAGTGCATCACAGAGGGAAGACATGGAAGCAGGTATGGTGCCTGCTGTGCCAGCAAGGGTGTGCAGCAGCAGCTCGGCCATGTCCCATTAGCAGCTGGAGAGTGAGCAATGTTGTTTACTCTTTTCCCCACCTTTATTCATCCTGGGCCCCCAGAATGCCATCAGTTCATACACTTTAAATGAATACACCATAGAGTCTGAGAATCCCAATCAAACTATAATGACCAGATACCCCCAAATGAAAAAAGACAAGAAAAATTAAGATACCATGGATAACTGCATTGAAGAAAACACTGTGGAAGGTACTGTAGTGTCTACAGCAAAATAAGAAGTCCTGTGCCCTGTGTGACAAATTACCCGGTAAAAAAATGGGGAAAAACTCGTTTTTTGGCTCACACTTTCAGAAGGCTTAGCTGCGGTTGCCTCACTCTCTGATGTCAGGCAGAACATTTTGGTGGGGGAGGGGCATGGCAGGGACAGAAAGCAAGAAAAGGAATCTGGAGGGGGCCAGTGCCAAAGCATAGCATGCCAGCGAGCATTTCCTCCGGCTAGGTCCTACCTCAGTTTTCCCTTTTCTCCCACTATCACCATATTATGAGGCCATCCTGCTAGTGACTCATTGCTTAGGTCAGCCTCTTATCACTTCGCTTACCACATCTACCCAAACATGCAACTTACGAGTATGCTGTACTCAGTTCATGCTCCATGGGATCCACTGACTCCAGGCTCAAAAAGCTGAGCCTCAACGTAAACTCAGGCATGATCCCTCTCTTGAGGGAGACCTGCTGTAACATGTAGAAGTACATTTGAGCTATGTGACACAACTGAGCTTATTCTGCACAGACTTCTACCTGACGATGGGTGGTAACAGTGTGTAAAATGGGTCATATTTTAAGTCGCCAGTCTGAAAAAAAAAACTAGTCTATATACAAAGGAACATCACAAACTGTTAAGATATATTATACTGGAGTGACTAAACAAATTGCAGAATATTAGATTGATAGAGTATAATACAGTCAGTAAAAGACATTCTGTGCATGCTCATATGGATATCTCAAAATACTCAGTTTTGAATATGAGAAGAAAGATACAAAATAGCAGATGGATTTCATTCTTAATAAAGATCCCATCTCTGTTTATATGGGTGGATACATTTTTGTTATACTACAAAATGTACAGGAGATTCCTGGCAAAAGCTAGGCTTGGAGAGGAGTGGACACCATGTAGACTAGGGGAAGCAAGCAGAAGGACTTCCAGCTTTACCCAGAAGGACGTACTGCATTTTCGTTTCAAAAATATTTGGATTGAGTGTATCAAAATAGCAACAGTTTTCGATCAACACTCGGTGACAGGTAGGTTCATGCTTACCGTTTGTGCTTGTCTTTATTTTTACACTTCTCAAGGAAATAAACACAGTGAGGTGACTAAGTTTCGTCAGTTTATGGCTATATGTTGTCCAGATATCTGCCTCCATCATGCTGAGAAACAGGACGTGTGAAGCTCTGCCGTCTGCTAGAGAAAGCCCCAGTGTTCATGGACGGTACAGAAGCACTGGTCTCAAGACGGCAAGGCAGGAAGACAGTGAAGGCTTGCTCCTGGCTTTCTCAAACCGATGGTGTCTCTCAGGACTGCTTTATACATGAGAACAAGGCATTTCAACTACTTATTAAGGAATAATCATGTGTGTTCCAAGCTGTCTTACAGAGTGAGTGTGTCGGACAAAGGAGAAACAAAAAATTTGCAGCCTTGGTGTAGCAGGCCCATCCTTGCTAGGAAGAGGAACTCTCATTCCTACTTATTCTTTGTGCAGACTGAAGTTCTCTGACGGCTGGGAGCATATTTTATTGTAAAACTTTGGCTCTGGACCTGCTAAACACAAACTATGGAGGAATTTCCAAACGTAGTCCCTGGCTGTGCACATGCTCCAATTAGTAAATAATTGTTTGATTAAAAATCATTGTGGTACTAAAAATGTTGTCTACTAGAGGTAAATTGACATTTTATTTCCTAATATGGATATAGATAATCCCAGAGATAGGAGAACTTGAAATATTTTTGCTTTATTTGTTAATTTTAACTTATCCAGCATCTATATTGTTCTTCCTAAATTCCAGGTACTTTGTAAGGCACTGAAAATACAAATGTGGAGGCTAAGGTTTCTAGATGCTGTCCAAACATCAAGAAAAAACACATATGCAAACCATTTTTGTTTCAATGTAATGGTAAATGTAACATATTGTGAACAGTTTTAAGCTTTACAAGACAGGACACATTCTCTCTTCTTTACCTCTTCCTCCTTTCTCTCTCTCTCTGTTTCTGACTCTCTGTCTCTCTCAGTCTCGTGTGTGTGTGTGTGTGTGTGCGTGTGTTGAGACAGGATATCAAATATTCCAGGCTAGTCTCAAATTCTCTGTAAAGCAGAGGCTAGCTTTGAACACATGGTCAACACCCCGGTACTGAGTTTACATGACTGCACCACTATATCTGAACTTACATTTTCTTTTTACACAACCATCTCAGAATTTAGCCCAGTATGAAGTACTGCATAATTTGAATTCATAATTAGATTATCTTATTTCCTTTGGATCACTAAAGCAAAATATATCAACCGGGTGGCTTATAGACAATAGCAGTTTGTTTCGTTAATTTCCACAGTGGGACCAGTAGCTTTGCAGAGGCTTCTGTGCTCCTTAGATGTCACCTTCCCATCACATTCATGGTCGGGAAGATAAATATGTTTCCCCCAGCTTCTGGAAGGGCATCCTTATGACACAGTCCTCTCAGAGGCTCACTGCTAAATCCACTGCTCTGGCCATTGGGTTTCACCACAAAGACCACGAGAAGTCCTGAGAGGCAGGAGTGACCGGGGAAGTATAGGTCATTTTTCTAGAATCTGAAGTTATCATGGTTACCTTAGCTAACTGGATGCTTCAAATTAAAAAGGCACATACAAACATTATACATTTAAAATAAACTTTTATGGCTTTCTGTCAGTTCTGACAGAGTTCCTTGGAGCTTCTTATATAGCATCTATAAAGTCTGTTCTGTTTGGGGCTTCAGTGTGTGACAGAGCAGGCTCTGAAGAATCATGACGGCTGTCTATCCCTCTGTTTCTTTCTCCGTTGGCTAGCCTTCCAGTGCTGCCATTTTGCCCCCCAGATTTCCGTTCTATTTTGGCAAATTTGCATAATTTTGAAGATTTAATCTGCATCGAGTCTCAAAAGAAGATTTGAATTTGTTCTTAAAGAAATATATTTTCCACCATATGCTTTTTTTTTTTTTTTTTTTTTTTTTTTTTTGGTAGAAGGTTCAATTGAATTGTAGTATTCTGGCAACAGAAGCCACACACATAATGCATTGATGGGAAAGCAGCCGTATCCTGAAAACAACCCAGCAGAAGTCCTTGCTGGTTAGCTGAAGCATCTGACCAAGTCTGGGGATGTTGGGTTGCTAGATCTGGCAATGGCAGAGTAGCAAGGGAGGCCACCTGATGCAGAAGAGTTGATGCAAAGCCGCTTTGAAAAGAAGGTGATATACGAGGTAGACAAGGGAGGGAGAACACTTACCAGACAGAATAACCCATGAGAAATTATGAAGGTCTCACTTATAATTATTTTTATGTGTATGCGTTTTACCTGTATGTCTGGCTGTGCACCCCGTGCCTGCCTAGTGCTCATGGAGATAAGGAGTCAGATCCCCTGGAACTGGGCTTACACATTGCTCTGAACAACAACGTGGGTGCAGGGAACTGAACCCAGGTCCTCTGCAAGAGCAGTAAGTGCATTTAACTGCTTAGCCACTTCTTCAGACCCTTGAACAAGTATTTTTTTTTTCAATAGAGATATAGCTAGGATTACCAACCTATTCAGTAAGTTCATTGTGCTAGTCGCCGTGTTGTTACTACTCAAGGCACATAAATTGTAAAGAAAAAAAATGATTTTTTTTTTTTTGTTCACTGTTTGGTTGGTTCAAAGTCCAATGTTGGAAATCCCACCTCTGGGTACAGGTAGCAGATGGCAGGACACCTGTGGAAAATTGTGTAGTTACGAAACAGTTACATCTTTAAAAAGACAGAGGAATAGGCCGAGTCCTCAAGATCTCACAGTCCCTTACAGTCTTCAGAGGCATACATTGCTGATGCCCTAAGGCTTTTCCTATTGCTCCTTCTTTGTGATGGTTCCGCCTCCCATTAGTACAGCCCCCATTGGCCCCTCTTTGTAATGGTTCCGCCTCCCATTAGTACAACCCTATTGGCCCCTCTTTGTAATGGTTCCGCCTCCATTAGTATAACTCTGGGGACCAAATCTTTTAACATGCAAACCTCTCGGGATAAATTCAACATCCCAAGCACAGCAGTAATTAACGGAGATAATCAATGTGGCTGTTCTTTTCACGAGCCCGTTATTGAACATACTGTCTCGACAAAGTTAACATTCGATCTTACATGGACATAAAGGTGGGGGAAGGAAGAATTCAAAAATCGAGGAAGAGAAGGAGGAATTGCCCATAGATCAACTCTGAGTAGACCTTGTCTGCAACAATAATTCTGCTGATATAATAACGTGGGCATGCTAGGTTTATCAGGGCCTCTTCCACCTCATTAAAATTGAAAGTCACCAATTTTAGAATTATTTGGCTTATTCATGAATATATTCAACACACATGGCTTCAATCCTTCTTGCGAAGTATACTTTATTTAAATATATGAGCACTGTATTTATCATAGTCACAATTTCAATATTAAATTCTTAAAAATACAAATGACTACTATATTATAATGATATTAATTTTTAAGAACCTTCCCAGAGAAAGTGGCACTTAGCGAGAGGACTCATATGATTTATAGAGTTATTTCTATCAAATTATTAAATAATAGAAGTAGAAGATGTCACGAAGTGTATTTTTTTTTCTTTTACTGAGAAACTGCACACGATTTTACAGTGGTTATAGAGCAAGACATTTCTACACAGACTGCTAAGTTTAGATTTTTTTTTCCAGTAAATTCTTCTTACGGATGCTCACAGTTCTCTGGCCGAAGCCATTCTAATAGTTGAAAGCTTTTATGGCAGGAGCTAGCAGGCCTGCTTCACACTGATGAGAAATATTCTCTGGAAAAACTGAAAACAAACAGAAATCAGGCTATGGAAAGAGTCTCAGTAGCCGGCACATCTGCTTGGAGGAGTCTGTTATTGCAACTGAATGATCTCTGATGATCACCGTCACTCAGGGAGAAGTGGGTGTGTCCTGGCTTGAGCTGTATCCACATCTAACAGGTTCATACCTTTTGGACTCACGTCTTTGACGAGATTTACAAGGACAAGTCATATTGCATGCGACTTCCCATTTTCATTCTGAGCCATATTATAATCTCTTGACTCATTTTAGGAGTTTGTCTCATGTTTTAGGATAACAACTTCATTTTTCTTTTTTAATTAAAAAAAAGTTCAGAAAACTATAGGTTCTTACTATGAAATCTTCAAACGTAGTTTTCTACCACCTCTCAGCGAACGCTCCAATACTGTTCCCTGTTTCTCTTTGAGTCAGGTGGCACCGCTCCTTCTGCGATGCTCTACATTATCACAGCTGAACCACCCGCACTTTCTGCAGTTCTTTGTCCACATGTCTTTCTGGGTAATTTTTTTTAAATGCCTTATTTTTACTTTTGTTTGCTGAGTTGGTTGTGTGTCTCCTCTCCTGCCCTTCCTTTAAACCCTCCATGAGTCCATGAGAATGGCTACTCTTTTTGAGTCTTTCTTCCTCCCTCCCTCTCCCTCCCCGTCTCTCTCTTTTTCTTTTTTAAAGGTTCTATATTTTATTACTGGACAAACACCTAATTTAAGACATAAGCTAGTCTACAGGTTAAAAATGTTGAAATATATCTGGTAGAACTGATCGATGACCACAATTCAGTATAATTCAGTCTTGCCGCTGTGTGAATCCTTACGGACCCAGCTTCGTTCTCCTCCAGTGTCTTCTTTTAGAGTTGTACCTGATTTTGTTACCAGTGTTCATCCGGATCTACCGAAGAATAGGACGATTTTGCTTTTGTTTCTTGGCCAGGAATCGCTTGATTCTGAAAGTCTTGTGAGAAGACATGGCAAGAGGCCGAATCAGTTGGAGGAAAGGAGAAGAGTTGAGGCATCCTTTTTTCCCTTCCAGGGACAGGGGAGGACGCTGTAGAGGGAGAGGGGTGTGGGGGAACCCGTGTAGTTTTCTATTTCCCCTGCTCTGGTGAAGAAGCGATTTTTTTTTCTGATGAATCCTGTTCTCTTTTCTTCTTCCTTTGTTTTTTTTCAGGTAGCCACAGCATGGAATTCAAGGCTAGAGTTCACTCCCTATGGAAGGACAGATTTTATTATTTTCTGGCTTCCGCTATAGGGAAGCAGGCCAGTGCCAGTTGATTCTTCACGTTGTGACGGTGTTAGCTTGTTTGTTTTAACGTGGCTGAGTTAGTTTTTTTTTTCCCCCCTTGGTTGCTTTCAGATAGTTTAAAGTCAGAACCGTTGATGGAACTCTAAATAAGAATCGCGTCTGTGTTTAACACATTGACTTCAGGCATATTACAAAGACCAAGAAGCTATGTAGCTGCAGTTTTGTCTGAATATAGATACTTCACAGACACAGCACATACGTATTAACATTCTAACAGGTTATGACAGATGTCAATCTGTTCTAGAAACCCCCACTATGGGAGGTCATTGTGGTAAGAAAACAACTATTCTATTATGAAATACTTCTTAAATATTACACAAAATTCTTAAATTAAACACAAACATCAAAGATGAGAACTGTAAATAAATAAATAAATAAATAAATAAAAAAGAGAAATAACAGAGGAAGACGGAGGGACCACCTGATACAAAGGCTCAGTTTGGTACCATGAGAATGACCAGGAAGGGACCAGGCCCCTGTATGGCAGGGGCCCCAGAACATGAAGATACCAGGGCTCTAGAACTGGGAAGCAAAGTTGCATTGCAATGATGTATAAATTATTTTTAAAAGACCAAAATTTTCATAAAATATATGATTTTCCTGATAAGCATATTTTTTTCTACTACACATTGGGGTCACAATTATCATTGCATTCCAAGAAGAAAGACAACTAAAGGCCAGCCTTTAAGGAATGCACAGAGAACTGCTTGATTTACAGCCTGATTCTCTTACTTTTAGTTTTATCAGCTGGAGAAAAGGTAAAGATTGTGTTGTATCACCACCTTGTGGCCACAATCTATAAAATTTAGCATGAGGATCTACAGTCACATTTTACACATGCATCACACACCTGGACACATGTGCACATACATGTGAATACACGCACAAATGGTTTCAATAACTACTGATGTTTTCATTTCGGTAGCTTTTCCAATTTTCAGTGGGATAAGATTTGTGTCTTTGCCTAATTTGATCTGAAAAATGAAATTCCAAGTGTACCTTAAAAAACATCTCGTCTATACCTTTCTTAGTTGTACAGTCACTTAGTTACAACACATCATGACAAAAGGCAACTTCAACAACTTAAACAAGAGTTTATTTTGGATTTGGTTCCCAAGGGCTAGATGTCCACGATAAGTGGTGACCCTGATCGGTTCACAAGTGACGTCAGCTGGAGGAGGATGCTGGGAAATCACCTCGTCACCTTGTGCCAGATGCAGAAAGAGGAAACAAGAAATAGAAGCTATGAACCAATGGTTCTCAACCTGTGGGTCCCGACCCTCTTGGAAATCCTCTATCTCCAAAAATATTTGCATTATGATTCATAACAGTAGCAAAATTATAGTTATGAAGTAACAATAAAAATAATGGGGTGTGTGTGTGTGTGTGTGTGTGTGTGTGTGTGACCACATCACAAGGAACTGTATTGAAGGCTGAGAAGCACTACTATAAACACTGAAAGCCTATTCTCAGATTGATAAGTGCTCTAGAGAGACTCCAGGTCTGAAAAGTTTCATAATCTCCCCAAACTGCACAACCAACTGGGAGCCAAGTGTTTAGATGCATAAGTCTATGTGGGACATTCACTTTCAAACTACCATCCAAGGTTTTTCCTCACCCCTTCTATAATACAAAAGAAAAACGACTACTTGAGTTTCAGAGCTTCCATAACCTCCACTTTCTCAAAGGCTAACGATGCTCTGATTTCTGTGAGATTTCTCTTTGGAAAGCCATGGATAAGACTAAGATTTAAAAACCACAGCCCTACAAGCACTTACCAATGGCTTGTACAGGGAACAGTGAGTGCTATAGTTATCTCTCACAAGTTCCAGAATGATAGCAGAGACAGCTCAAGTGGCAACTCTTACAAGGACAGCATGTAATTGGGCTGGCTTACAGGTTCAGAGGTTCAGTCCATCATCATCAAGGCTGGAACATGGCAGCATCCAGGCAGGCATGGTGCAGGAGGATCTGAGAGTTCTACATCTTCATCTGAAGGCTGCTAGCAGAATACTGGCTTCCAGGCAGCTAGGATGAGGGTCTTAAAGCCCATGTCTACAGTGACACATTTCCTCCATCAGGGCCACACCTCCTAATATTGCCAATCCTTGGGCCGGGCATATACAAACCATCACAAATTAAATAACATGCAATGTGCCGTTTCTCTTAGGTGTCAGAGATGCTGGGGTGGGGGTGGGGCGTCATTCATGATTCCTGAGGATGGGCAAGCACTTCCTTTTGAATCATCACTTTAAAGCATGCACTTTAGCAAGCTTGTGGGTATGTGTGCTGGTTGCATGTATGAATGTCTCTGCATGTGTTTATGGAAGCCAGAGGTTGACTTCTGGTGTCTCTCTTGATCTGACTCTCCCATATATATTCAATCAGGGTTTCCTACTTGAAGCAGAGCTTGCCTACTCTGCTAGCTTGGCTATCCAGCTTGCTCTAAGGATCTCCTGTCTGTGCCTCCCTAGTGTTGAGATCACATGTAGCTTGCTAGCTGCCTAGCATTTACATGGGGCCTGGGATTGGAAGTCCGGTCCTTATGCTTACACAGTGATGACTCACTGAGTTTTTTTCCCAGCCCATAATATATTTTTTAAAATAACTTTTAATTGAATCTTTAATAATTTTATTCAATGTGCCTTGATCATACTTCCCTCCTCTTCCTTCTCTCTGCTACACCCAGTCCTACCCTTTTCCTCCCTACCCACTCCTTTCCCTCTCACTCCTCCTTCTCCCTCCTTCCCTCCCACCCTCCCCCTACTTCAGACATTATCATGAAACAGATGTTTCTCATTCCTCTGGCTCTGAAAATCTTTCTGCCCTCCTTTGTTACATTGTTCCTGGTGTCTTAAGTTTTAAGTTTAAGGATTATGTCACAGATGTATTAATTGCAGATATCACTCATGGCTAACTAATCTCTGCATTTTGACCAATTGTGGGTATATGCAATAATTTCTGTCTGCTGCTGCTGCAAAAAATGCTTCTTTGGTGAGGAATGTGTTGGTTAGTTTTATGTCAACTGGACGCAAGTTATAATCATCTGAGAGGAGGGAACCTCAATTGAGAAAATTTCTCCATAATCAAGACTGTAGGGGATTTTCTTAGTTAGTGATTGATGGGGGAGAGCCCAGACCATTGTGGGTGCCCACTCTGCTGCCCTGTGTCTGATTCTGCCTCAGGATAGCGAGGGCCATTGCATACCAAGCTGGACTGGAGGGAGGGAGCTTAGCTGGGTGATGTAAGTGCAATGCCCCAGCAATGAACAGACCTGGGAACAGCTTCGGAGAAATGGTTCTATTTGTTGGAGCAGGAGAGGTATTTATGGCCCTGGAGAGGTGGTCAGGGTCTCTAGGGCAAGGTTTGTGTGGTCTTATACCATTGACCAGGGCAGAGGTGTTGAAAAAAGCTTCAACTACATAGTCAGGGACTGTAGGGTCCAGGGCAGAAAACCTTATAAGGTTAAACAAGGAGTGAAGCTGTCAAACAAGGACCTGATAGCTGTCAGGGTAATAAATTCTTGATAGTGTTGATGAGGGAACTGGCTTTACTGTGCCAGGTTGGGAGTGGGGAGGTAGCCAATTCCTGCCATCATCATGTTTGAGGTATCAAGGCAAGGGTTGAAACTCCCTCCATACTTTCTCTATAACTCTAGGCCATTAAGGTCTCACACCATTCCTGGGCTGGTGGTCCTTGGATCTATAAGAAAGCCCACCTGAGCAAGCCATGGGGAGCAAGCCAGTTAGCAGCTCTCCTCCATGGCTCTGCATCAGCTCCAAGCTTCCTGCCCTGTGTGAGTTCCTGTCCTGACTTCCTTTGATGATGGACAATGATGTGGAAGTGTAAGCCAAATATACTCTTTCCTCCCCAACTTGTTTTTGGTCAGATGTTTCCTCTAAGCAATAGAAACCCTAACTGAGATGCTACCCTCAGACTGGTAGTCCTGGGTTTTATAAGAAAGCATCCCAAGCAAGCCATGGAAGGCAAGCCAGTCAGCGCCACTACATCATCAGCAGGCTTTTTCATTAGCCCTGCCTCCAGGTTCCTGCCCTTCTTGAGGTCCTGTCATGATTTTCTTTGATGATGAACAATGATATGGAAGTAAAATCTAAAACAAACAAACAAACAAACAAACAAACCAAAACCTGAAACCCTTTCCTCTCCAAGTTGTTTTGGTCCTGGTGTTTCATCAGAGCAATGATAACTTTCAGACATTTTTTGAATTGACACTGATTCTGGGAGACTCTAAGAAATGTTGTGCCCCATCCCCACCCCCAGTTCAAGGTAGGACCTGTGGGAGTCAGTTGACTAATAGAGTTTTGGTTGAAGTCTGACTCGAATAGGACTAGTTTGTCCTTGAATGCATCCTGTGGTTATTCCCCTAATCCAAGGGTATACATCTCCCTTTAATGCTCCTATTTGGATCAGGCAGAAGATAGATATATTGTGGAGAATGAAGGTTAACTATCAAATACTTAATCAAGTAGTGACTCCAATTACAGTTATACCAGATCCGGTGTCCTTAATTCAGAAGACTAACATAGCTCCTTGTGTATGGTATGCAACTATTGATAGTAAATCAATACTTGGTATCTGTCCATAAGGACTATCAGAAGCAATTTGCTTTCAGTTGGCAAGGCCAGCAGGATATATTTACACTTTAACTCAGAATATATTAACTCTCCCGCTCTGTCATAACTTAGAGAGGACTTTGTTCATCTTTCTCTTCCACAAAATATCACATTGGTGCACTATATTGACGACATTATGCCAACTGGACCAAGTAGGCAGGAGGTAGCAACTGCTCTGAATTTGTTGGTAACATAAATGTGTTTTAGAGGATGGGAAATAAACCCAATTAAAATTCAAGGGTCCTCTGTCTCAGTGAAATTCATAGGCGTGCAGTGGTGTCGAGCAGGCAAGGCTATCTTTTCTAAGGTGAAGAATAAGTTATCGTACCTGGTCCTTCCCAACACTAAGGAAGAAGTATAGTATTTAGTGGCTCAATTTGGATTCTGAAGATAGCACATCATGAGCTGAGTATTATCTGACCTATCATGCCATAAATAGGCCATGCATAGCAGCAATCTGTTACCAAATGGAAGTAGTATGTTCATGATTGGACCAGAGCAGGTCCTGAAGGCATAAGCAAGTTACATGAAGTTGTTCAAATGCCTATGGTTTCTACTCCTGGCCACCCCTTCTGCTACCAAGTATTCACCTATAGTCCCATGGGCTATGCTGTATGATCGGTTGACTGTGGAAGAGGAGAATTAAGGACTGGTTTACTGATGGTTCTGCACACTATGCAGGCACCACCCAGAAATGGACAGTTGAAGCATTAGAACCATTTTTGGGGATACAACCTGAAAGACACTGCGGAAGAGAAATCTTCACACTGGGGCAAATACATACATTTGGTCATACATTTTGTTTGGAAGGGGAAATGGCCAGATGTGTGACTGTTCACTGATCCATGGACTATAGCCAATGGATTGGTTGGATGGTCAGGGACCTAGAAAAACTATGATTAGAGAATTTCTTTTTTTTTTTTAAAGATTTATTTATTTATTATATGTAAGTACACTGTAGCTGTCTTCAGACACACCAGAAGAGGGAGTCAGATCTCATTAGGGATGGTTGCAAGCCACCATGTGGTTGCTGGGATTTGAACTCAAGACCTTTGGAAGAACAGTCGAGTGCTCTTACCTGCTGAGCCATCTCACTAGCCCCGATTAGAGAATTTCTGTGAAAGACATTTGGGAAGAAGTGTGTCGCTAGATCTCTCCAAATGGCTGAAGGTTATGGGGATTCTTGTGTCCCATGTAAATGCTCATTAAATGACTTCAGCTGGGGAGGAGCACCACAGTCAATCGGACAGGATCCTCCATTCTGTGGAGAGTCAGCCTCTTCCTCCTGCCATATCTGTCACTGCCCAATGGGCACATGAACAAAGTGGCCATGGTGGCAGAGATGGGGGTTGTGCATGCACTTGATCACATGGACTGTCACTCACCAAGGACAACCTGACTACCTCTGTGACTGAGTGTCAGATCTGCCAACAGCAGAGACCAACAATGAGCCCCAGATATGGCACCATTCCCTGGGGCACCTAGTGGCTGGATTATTACATTTGACTGCTTCTGTGGGAAAGAGAATCCTTTGTCCTCACTTATTCTAGCTACAGGTGGTCTCCTCTGCACATAATACTTCTGCCAAAAGTACCATCTATGGACTTACAGAGTGCCTTATCCACCCTCATAGTATTCCATACAGTGTTGCTTCTGGCCAAAGAACTCACTTAAGCTCTTAAACCAGCAGACTAAGAAGGAAATAAAGGGTCAGAGAGCATGGCTGATCCAGATTTCAGGGGGAAATTGGATTGCTTCTCCACAGAGGAGATAAGAAAGATTATGTCTTACACACAGGAAATCCCTTACGGCATCTCTTAGCGCTACCATGTCTTGTGCTTAAAGTCAATGGAAAACTACAATAACCTAATTTAGACATGATGATAATGGGTACAGACCCTTTTGGAATGATGACATGGGCCACTCCTCCAGGAAAAGATATTCTGAGGTGCTTGCTGTGGGTAGAGCAAATATAGAATGCCCAGTATTTAAGATACCAAAGGCATATTCCTCAAGGGAATTTGACACCTATTCTAAAAAATATGTATTTGTAGATGTACAGGGAATAGGGGGATACATATATCACATTAGACATAATTATGACCAGGTTATTGTTTCATATGGAAACTAAGTATGACATAAGGAGATGACTGTGTGTCAACTTGACAAGGGGTGGACTTGTGGTGGCTGTTCTTGTTTGACATCTTGAATATGGCTGGAATCAACTAAAACCCAAGCAGCTGCTGGCTACATCTGTGAGGAAAGTTTTCTTAAATCATTTGAAGTGGGGAGACCTACTTTTAAGGGCATCTTCTGAGAAAAGTTCTTTTAAGATCCTTAGAGGTGGGATGATATACCTTGAATCCAGGTCTTCTGAAGCAGGAAGATCCAACTTTAATCTGGACCACATCTTCTGCCTGTCTCTCTCCTTCTGTCTCTGTCTCTGTCTGTCTGTCTATCTGTCTGTCTGTCTGTATCTGTGTGTCTGTCTGTCTGTCTGTCTGTCTGTCTGTCTCTCTCTCTCTCTCTCACACACACACACACACACACACACACACACATGTACACCCACTCAAACCACCCTATCAATTCTGCTCTTCCACAGCAGTTGTTCTCAGCCTATGGATCACAACTCTGTGTGTGTGGAAAATTGAACAATCCTTTCACAGCAGTCACCAAAGACCATTAGAAATATCACATGTTTACATTACAAATCATAAGAGTTGAAAATTACAGTTATAAAGTAGCAATGAAAATAATGTTATGGTTGGGGGGGGTCACCACAACACGAGGGACTGAATTGAAGGGTCACACAGCATTAGAAAGGTTGGGAACAACTGACCTGGAGCGCCTGACTGGTTAACTAACACAAGGGGTGAGAGCTACACTTTGCGATGGGTATAGGGATATGTATATATGGTGCAGTTAAACTATACTGACTCGGGAAAATGGCGGGAGTAGGTCTTCCTCTAGGTTCCATGGCTACGGGTGGTTGGGTAAGCTTGCAGTGTCAGGTATGAATTTCCAACTACAGAACAGGCCCTAAGCACAGTTAGGTGGGCGTTGGTCCCTCCTCCTCCTTGTCAGTGCCGTTACTGCATCTTTCAGAATAGCCTATTGTTCGGATCATTGTCCTGGTTTGTAGGTGTTAGAGCTGGCTAGAGCTGTTGGTTGTCTTTTTCCCTTGGCAGCTTACATGGCTTCAGATACTATGAGAGTTACTTATCAGAGAAGATGGGTGTAGTCCCGGTGCAGATTGAACCTCCCAAGTATCCTGTCCACAATGTGCCCTATCTTCAGCCATGGCCTCTCCCCTTCTTATTTTGGAAGGAGCTTTCTCAAGCTTGACATTGGGGGTTTTACTTAACAGTCTGAGGTGTTTGAGGAAGTATTGTCTCCTCAAGTGGTGCAAACTTTTATATATATATATATATATATATATGTATATGTATATATATAAAATATATAATATACAATATATAATATATAAATGTAAATATAATATAGTGTTTTATATTATGTTATAAAATACACATATATTATATATTGCATATACATAAACATATATGCAATTTTAACTAAACAAAATAATATACATTTTCAAATGCTCTAGTGATAATTACCCCTTACCTTTCCGGTCATATTTCCTTTCATCCTATGATAGTTTTAAATCAATGGTAAATGACTACTTTGTCATGTAAAACATACAAGATAAAAAACTGAAGGAAACTCATTGTGAATGTTGGATAAGAATCTGTAGGGAGGAGAGCGCACACTCAGATTTTTATATTTATCAAAATGAGACAAGCATGAAACTATTGAGAAACAGTTTTTTAAAAACAGACACCTTACACTTGTTTTATATTTCTTGATTTAAAAGGTTCATTTGATCAACTGTTAGAACGTCGGTTGGTGACGGTTGGAGAGGGAAAACTTGGACTGCAGAATAATTTCCTATCCAAATTGCCAAGCTGCACAGAAGTTAGTTAATGCTCTATATTGTTTCTTCACTGTTATGACCTGTTAACCTTGATTTAAAACTCATTTTAATGGTCATTTTACAGAACATGCTAATGCCTTTCTGAAGGCCATTGTTAGGAGAGGCATTTAAAATATTTTCCACCATAAAGGTAGACACTATTTAGTAAAGAAACTTCAGATATATGGACTCGCGACATAGCTTAGCTGTATAACACTTCCCTAGCATTTGTGAAACCCTGGGCCCAATTCTAGAACCTCAAAAACCGACATTGGTAAGGAGGAAATTGATGCTTCCCACAGAATGAAAGAACAGGTAGGGGCTGGTACACAGTCTGAGAGGGCCAACTCCTTAGAGTTCCATCAGAACTGCCTTTGTTCAGTCTTTTTTTTTTTTTGATATTATTTTTTTTTATTAGGTATTTAGCTCATTTACATTTCCAATGCTATACCAAAAGTCCCCCTTACCCACCCACCCCCACTCCCCTACCCACCCACTCCCCCCCTTTGGCCCTGGCGTTCCCCTGTACCGGGGCACACAAAGTCTGCGTGTCCAATGGGCCTCTCTTTCCAGTGACGGCCGACTAGGCCATCTTTTGATACATATGCAGCTAGAGTCAAGAGCTCAGGGGTACTGGTTAGTTCATAATGTTGTTCCACCTATAGGGTTGAAGATCCCTTTAGCTCCTTGGGTACTTTCTCTAGCTCCTCCATTGGGAGCCCTGTGATCCATCCATTAGCTGACTGTGAGCATCCACTTCTGTGTTTGCGAGGCCCCGGCATAGTCTCACAAGAGACAGCTACATCTGGGTCCTTTCAGTAAAATCTTGCTAGTGTATGCAATGGTGTCAGCATTTGGAAGCTGATTATGGGGTGGATCCCTGGATATGGCAGTCTCTACATGGTCCATCCTTTCATCTCAGCTCCATACTTTGTTTCTGTACCTCCTTCCATGGGTGTTTTGTTCCCACTTCTAAGGAGGGGCATAGTGTCCACACTTCAGTCTTCATTTTTCTTGAGTTTCATGTGTTTAGGAAATTGTATCTTATATCGTGGGTATCCTAGGTTTTGGGCTAGTATCCACTTATCAGTGAGTACATATTGTGTGAGTTCCTTTGTGATTGTGTTACCTCACTCAGGATGATGCTCTCCAGGTCCATCCATTTGGCTAGGAATTTCATAAATTCATTCTTTTTAATAGCTGAGTAGTACTCCATTGTGTAGATGTACCACATTTTCTGTATCCATTCCTCTGTTGAGGGGCATCTGGGTTCTTTCCAGTTTCTGGCTATTATAAATAAGGCTGCTATGAACATAGTGGAGCATGTGTCCTTCTTACCAGTTGGGGCTTCTTCTGGATATATGCCCAGGAGAGGTATTGCTGGATCCTCCGGTAGTACTATGTCCAATTTTCTGAGGAACCGCCAGACTGATTTCCAGAGTGGTTGTACAAGCCTGCAATCCCACCAACAATGGAGGAGTGTTCCTCTTTCTCCACATCCTCGCCAGCATCTGCTGTCACCTGAATTTTTGATCTTAGCCATTCTCACTGGTGTGAGGTGGAATCTCAGGGTTGTTTTGATTTGCATTTCCCTGATGATTAAGGATGTTGAACATTTTTTCAGGTGCTTCTCTGCCATTCGGTATTCCTCAGGTGAGAATTCTTTGTTCAGTTCTGAGCCCCATTTTTTAAGGGGGTTATTTGATTTTCTGAGGTCCACCTTCTTGAGTTCTTTATATATGTTGGATATTAGTCCCCTATCTGATTTAGGATAGGTAAAGATCCTTTCCCAGTCTGTTGGTGGTCTTTTTGTCTTATAGACAGTGTCTTTTGCCTTGCAGAAACTTTGGAGTTTCATTAGGTCCCATTTGTCAATTCTCGATCTTACAGCACAAGCCATTGCTGTTCTGTTCAGGAATTTTTCCCCTGTGCCCATATCTTCAAGGCTTTTCCCCACTTTCTCCTCTATAAGTTTCAGTGTCTCTGGTTTTATGTGAAGTTCCTTGATCCACTTAGATTTGACCTTAGTACAAGGAGATAAGTATGGATCGATTCGCATTCTTCTACATGATAACAACCAGTTGTGCCAGCACCAATTGTTGAAAATGCTGTCTTTCTTCCACTGGATGGTTTTGGCTCCCTTGTCGAAGATCAAGTGACCATAGGTGTGTGGGTTCATTTCTGGGTCTTCAATTCTATTCCATTGGTCCACTTGTCTGTCTCTATACCAGTACCATGCAGTTTTTATCACAATTGCTCTGTAGTAAAGCTTTAGGTCAGGCATGGTGATTCCACCAGAGGTTCTTTTATCCTTGAGAAGAGTTTTTGCTATCCTCGGTTTTTTGTTATTCCAGATGAATTTGCAAATTG
Source organism: Mus musculus (assembly GCF_000001635.26). Taxonomy (NCBI): domain Eukaryota; kingdom Metazoa; phylum Chordata; class Mammalia; order Rodentia; family Muridae; genus Mus; species Mus musculus. Next base: position 120,066,190 of record NC_000080.6, on the reverse strand, counting down.
CTCCTTCTAATTCGTTGAAGAATTGAGTTGGAATTTTAATGGGGATTGCATTGAATCTGTAGATTGCTTTTGGCAAGATAGCCATTTTTACAATGTTGGTCCTGCCAATCCATGAGCATGGGAGATCTTTCCATCTTCTGAGATCTTCTTTAATTTCTTTCTTCAGGGACTTGAAGTTTTTATCATACAGATCTTTCACTTCCTTCGTTAGAGTCACGCCGAGATATTTTATATTATTTGTGGCTATTGAGAAGGGTGTTGTTTCCCTAATTTCTTTCTCAGCCTGTTTATTCTTTGTGTAGAGAAAGGCCATTGACTTGTTTGAGTTAATTTTATATCCAGCTACTTCACCGAAGCTGTTTATCAGGTTTAGGAGTTCTCTGTTGGAATTTTTAGGGTCACTTATATATACTATCATATCATCTGCAAAAAGTGATATTTTGACTTCCTCTTTTCCAATTTGTATCCCCTTGATCTCCTTTTGTTGTCGAATTGCTCTGGCTAATACTTCAAGTACTATGTTGAAAAGGTAGGGAGAAAGTGGGCAGCCTTGTCTAGTCCCTGATTTTAGTGGGATTGCTTCCAGCTTCTCTCCATTTACTTTGATGTTGGCTACTGGTTTGCTGTAGATTGCTTTTATCATGTTTAGGTATGGGCCTTGAATTCCTGATCTTTCCAGAACTTTTATCATGAATGGGTGTTGGATCTTGTCAAATGCTTTTTCTGCATCTAACGAGATGATCATGTGGTTTTTGTCTTTGAGTTTGTTTATATAATGGATTACATTGATGGATTTTCGTATATTAAACCATCCCTGCATCCCTGGAATAAAACCTACTTGGTCAGGATGGATGATTGCTTTAATGTGTTCTTGGATTCGGTTAGCGAGAATTTTATTAAGAATTTTTGCATCGATGTTCATAAGAGAAATTGGTCTGAAGTTCTCTATCTTTGTTGGATCTTTCTGTGGTTTAGGTATCAGAGTAATAGTGGCTTCATAAAATGAGTTGGGTAGAATACCTTCTACTTCTATCTTGTGAAAAAGTTTGTGCAGAACTGGAGTTAGATCTTCTTTGAAGGTCTGATAGAACTCTGCACTAAACCCGTCTGGTCCTGGGCTTTTTTTGGCTGGGAGACTATTAATAACTGCTTCTATTTCTTTAGGGGATATGGGACTGTTTAGAAGGTCAACTTGATCCTGATTCAACTTTGGTACCTGGTATCTGTCCAGAAATTTGTCCATTTCGTCCAGGTTTTCCAGTTTTGTTGAGTATAGCCTTTTGTAGAAGGATCTGATGGTGTTTTGGATTTCTTCAGGATCTGTTGTTATGTCTCCCTTTTCATTTCTGATTTTGTTAATTAGGATTTTGTCCCTGTGCCCTTTAGTGAGTCTAGCTAAGGGTTTATCTATCTTGTTGATTTTCTCAAAGAACCAACTCCTCGTTTGGTTAATTCTTTGAATAGTTCTTCTTGTTTCCACTTGGTTGATTTCACCCCTGAGTTTGATTATTTCCTGCCGTCTACTCCTCTTGGGTGAATTTGCTTCCTTTTTTTCTAGAGCTTTTAGTTGTGTTGTCAAGCTGCTAGTATGTGCTCTCTCCCGTTTTTTCTTGAAGGCACTCAAAGCTATGAGTTTCCCTCTTAGAAATGCTTTCATTGTGTCCCAAAGGTTTGGGTACGTTGTGGCTTCATTTTCATTAAACTCTAAAAAGTCTTTAATTTCTTTCTTTATTCCTTCCTTGACCAAGGTATCATTGAGAAGAGTGTTGTTCAGTTTCCATGTGAATGTTGGCTTTCTGTTATTTATTTTGTTATTGAAGATCAGCCTTAGTGCATGGTGATCTGATAGGATACATGGGACAATTTCAATATTTTTGAATCTGTTGAGGCCTGATTTGTGACCTATTATGTGGTCAATTTTGGAGAAGGTACCATGAGGTGCTGAGAAGAAGGTATATCCTTTTGTTTTAGGATAAAATGTTCTGTAGATATCTGTCAGATCCATTTGTTTCATCACTTCTGTTAGTTTCAGTGTGTCCCTGTTTAGTTTCTGTTTCCATGATCTGTCCATTGGTGAAAGTGGTGTGTTGAAGTCTCCCACTATTATTGTGTGAGGCGCAATGTGTGCTTTGAGCTTTACTAAAGTTTCTTTAGTGAATGTGGCTGCTCTTGTATTTGGAGCATAGATATTCAGAATTGAGAGTTCCTCTTGGAGGATTTTACCTTTGATGAGAATGAAGTGTCCCTCCTTGTCTTTTTTGATGACTTTGGGTTGGAAGTCAATCTTATCAGATATTAGGATGGCTACTCCTGCTTGTTTCTTCATACCATTTGCTTGGAAAATTGTTTTCCAGCCTTTCATTCTGAGGTAGTGTCTATCTTTTTCTCTGAGATGAGTTTCCTGTAAGCAGCAAAATGTTGGGTCTTGTTTGTGTAGCCAGTTTGTTAGTCTATGTCTTTTTATTGGCGAGTTGAGACCATTGATGTTAAGAGATATTAAGGAAAAGTAATTGTTGCTTCCTGTTATTTTAGTTGTTAAAGGTGGCATTCTGTTCTTGTGGCTGTCTTCTTTTAGGTTTGTTGAGGGATTACCTTCTTGTTTTTTCTAGGGCATTGTTCCCGTTCTTGTATTGGTTTTTTTCTGTTATTATCCTTTGAAGGGCTGGATTCGTGGAGAGATAATGCGTGAATTTGGTTTTGTCGTGGAATACTTTGGTTTCTCCCTCAATGATAATTGAGAGTTTGGCTGGGTATAGTAGCCTGGGCTGCAGTTTGTGTTCTCTTAGTGTCTGTATAACATCTGTCCAGGCTCTTCTGGCTTTCATAGTCTCTGGTGAAAAATCTGGTGTAATTCTGATAGGCTTGCCTTTATATGTTACTTGACCTTTTTCCCTTACTGCTTTTAGTATTCTATCTTTATTTAGTGCATTTGATGTTCTGATTATTATGTGTCGGGAGGAATTTCTTTTCTGGTCCAGTCTATTTGGAGTTCTGTAGGCTTCTTGTATGTTCATATGCATCTCATTCTTTAGATTTGGGAAGTTTTCTTCAATAATTTTGTTGAAGATGTTTGCTGGACCTTTGAGTTGAAAATCTTCATTCTCATCCACTCCTATTATCCGTACGTTTGGTCTTCTTATTGTGTCCTGGATTTCCTGGATATTTTGAGTTAGGATCTTTTTGCATTTTCCATTTTCTTTGATTGTTGTGCCGATGTTCTCTATGGAATCTTCTGCACCTGAGATTCTCTCTTCCATCTCTTGTATTCTGTTGCTGATGCTCAAATCTATGGTTCCAGATTTCTTTCCTAGGGTTTCTATCTCTAGTGTTGCCTCGCTTTGAGTTTTCTTTATTGTGTCTACTTCCCTTTTTAGGTCTAGTATGGTTTTGTTCATTTCCATCACCTGTTTGTATGTTTTTTCCTCTTTTTCTGTAAGGACTTCTACCTGTTTGATTGTGTTTTCCTGTTTTTCTTTAAGGACTTGTAACTCTTTAGCAGTGTTCTCCTGTATTTCTTTAAGTGATTTATTAAAGTCCTTCTTGATGTCCTCTACCATCATCATGAGATATGCTTTTAAATCTAGGTCTAGGTTCTCAGGTGTGTTGGGGTTCCCTGGACTGGGCGAAGTGGGTGTGCTGGGTTCTGGTGATGGTGAGTGGTCTTGGTTCCTGTTAGTAAGATTCCTCCGTTTACCTTTCGCCATCTGGTAATCTCTGGAGTTAGTAGTTATAGTTGACTCTGTTTAGAGATTGTTCTTCTGGTGATTCTGTTACCGTCTATCAGCAGACCTGGGTGACAGATTCTCTCCTCTGAGTTTCAGTGCTCAGAGCACTCTCTGCTGGCAAGCTCTCTTACAGGGAAGGTGCGCAGATATCTTGTATTTGGACCTCCTCCTGGCCGAAGAAGAAGGCCCAAAACAGGACCTTTCTCAGACAGTGTGTTGCTTTGGCAGTTCCCAGGTGGTACAGACTCTCACCTAAGCAGACTAAATTCCTAAGTTCCTTGGAGTCCCGGGACCAAGATGGCGACCGCTGCTGCTGTGGCTTAGGCCGCCTCCCCAGCCGGGTGGGCACCTGTCCTCCGGTCCGGAAGGTGGCCGGCTGTCCCCGGCCCACACAGGGTGCTGCCTCAGCGCCTCTGTGCTTCCGCCTGTTCCAGAAGCTGTCAGGTTCTCTGGCGCACCCTCTCACCTGTTCAGACTAATTTCCTAAGTTCGGCGGGTCCCGGACCAAGATGGCGACCGCTGCTGCTGTGGCTTAGGTCGCCTCGCCTTTGTTCAGTCTTAAAGGGTCCTCTCTACAGTGCACCTCCCAAGAGCCTGACGAATATTATAGAAGAGGAGGAAGAAAACCTGTAAGAGCCCGGGGTTCAAGGGCATTGCCAAGAAACAACGCCTTCCTGATGTGCCGGGATCATTGTTTTCATAAACACATAGCAGCTGTGGTTGCCTGCGTAAGACCTTCACAAGAGCAAACGATTCGGAATTCAAGCACGGTTGGGTAGAGTCTCACCAGGTTCCATGTCATAAGCCCTAATTTCAGCTGAGCTGTTACTGGCAGTTAATGGATGCTAGAGAGTAAAATTACATTTTACTCAGGGATGTGGCCCCTTTTAGTTTACCTGCATTAGAATGGATGGCCCCACTCTCCTGTACATATGGACGGCACGAATTGGACTCCATCCATTAAAAAAGAGGGGTGTGAAGTTGGGGAAAGTGTTCGAGATGGGGAGCCTGGGAGGGGTAGTGGGGCGAGTCTTACCAAAACCATTGAGTACATCGATAAACGTCTCAAAGAATAAAGAAAAATTTAAAAACACCAAAATCCTAAACTCGAAAAACAAAGCTACTTCTGCCAGGATCATCAGGCAGCCACAAGGGGGCAGGCAAAGCTAATTTTGCAGCTGAGCCTCCTGGACCCAGGATGGAAGTCAGATTCTGCAGATAATGATTCAGAAACAAACCCAAAAGTAACTCACCAAATAACAAAAGCCTCAGTGCTGAAAACCAACTTTCCCTCACGGGGCAATTTCTTAAAATAAGAGCAACAGCGGAAAAGACTGGTGAGAGCGTGCGGTTGAGCTTGCTTCAGCAAAAAACGCTGGCCCGTTGGCCATTCTTGTGTGGACACAGGGAGCAAAGCATCCCAATGAAGAGTCCCAAGTGACTGGAAATTCCATTTGAAAAGAAGAGGGAATAAATACTGACCTTCCAGAAACTTCCCACTGGAGAAGGTGTCCAATGAGGACAGAGCAACTTTACATAGCTGTATGAAAGTCCCATGCGTAAATGTAGCCGGCTCTGAAAGGTAGGGCGATTCTATATGTGTATGTAATATATCTGTATAATCTTTATTCTATTTTAATATATAGTTGTTATGGGTTGCACTCTAGCAATTACTTTAAAAATTTGAAATGCTGATATCAAAATGCATCCAATATTTCTCACCTCCTAGTCTTGCGACAGTGTACTGTGGAGTCGGTGTTGCCTCCCCTGTGATCCTGAGCTGTCCCAGGAGCCAGGGCTTGCTCTCATTGTCCAGCCATGCTAAAGGCTAAATTTCCTAAGAGGAAACCTTGCTTCTGTTGAACACATTCTTATTTCACACTATCATGAGGCAAACCCAAATCACAAATCAAACCATTCATAGACATTATGATGGTTGACCTGGCTAGACATAGCATCATTGAAGATATTGGCAAGGGGGTACATCTGGGTATTTCTGTCAAGGCATTTCCACAGATAATTAAAGAAGGGAGATGCAGGCAACACCATCCATGCACTGGGAATCAGTGAGGAATAAAGAGAGGAACAGGACATAGATAACAGACTTGTATTCATTTCTCTGTTCCCGGGTCTCTAACAACGCTCACTGCTCTGATCCATCACCTCTTCCTTGCCATGATGGCTGGACCTTCCAGAGTCAGAATAAATCTTTCTTCCCTTGAGCTGATTCTGTCAGAAGCATCTGTATTGGTAATTCCCCCTTTTAATATCACCCAGGAATTATTCATAGATCTCTACTTCCATGGACTCAAAGGGTCAAAATATATTACATGAGGTTTCACTCCTTCATGGCTTAAAACCTGATAGAAGGGAAAGAGAATGACACAGTTACATATATGCATGCGTATCTGCATATATGTAAATGTGTGCCTATATAACTCCGATTGCAACCATGAACAAAAGGAACACGACACAGTGTGAAGAATAACTGGAGAGAAGTGGTTTCGGTAGTGAAGTAGGTAAGGCCTCTTAGACAAACTTACTCCGTTCCTACTCTGAAGGAAAAGACCCACAGACACCCCAGCAGTGCAGCATGGCACCGTGCATGAAGGCCATGTGCCTAAAACTGATGTGGCCAAGACAGAATCTCAGGGTAGAGTATCCATGAGGGTCTGGAAAGACGATCCAAAAGGAATCTCATGAGATCCTGTCATCCAGCGCCACAAAGGTTGGATTACCCAGTTTGTTTGTTTGTTTCCTGCTGCATGGGCACTTTTGCAAACCTCAGGACACTCCACTGGGACTGGGGAACATGAGATTGGTCACAGGCACAGGAAACGTCGCTGCGGCTGCAGTGGTGGTAGAAAGATGCCTCAGTGGTTAAGACTGCTGCTCCCTTGCAACCCGCACAGTGAACAGTATCAGCTAACCGGACCCCCCAGAGCTCCCAGGGACTAAACCACCAACCAAAGAGTACACATGGAGGGACCCATGGCTCCAGACACACATGTAGCAGAGGATGACCTTATCTAACATCAATGAGGGGAGTCCCTTGATCCTGTGGAGGCTTGATGCCCCAGCATAGGGTAATGAGGCAGGAATGTGAGAGTGGGTGGAGGAGCACACTCACAGAGGCAAAGGGAGGGCAGGGGTGTGGGATGTGGGGGTTTGTGGAGGGGTAACCTAGAAGGGTGATATCATTTGAAATGTAAATGAATAAAGCGATTAATAAGAATTGCGATGCTCCCTTTTACAGGACTCGAGCTTAGTTTCCAGCACTGACAGCTCACAACCACCTGTAACTTCATATCTAGGGAATCTGGCATTCCTTTGGCCTCTGTAGACACCTACATGCATGCATATACACAGACACGTAAGAAAGTGAATCTTCCAAACAAAAGAGAAAGAAAGAAAGAAATGAGAAAGCTCATGTAACTTTGTGGGTGCCAGGCAGGGTCTTCAGAGTTATGGTCGCCAGCACGTCACACTGACAAGGACTGCTTCACCAGGCTACCAAGGTAAACAAACTTACAGGCCTAAATAACCGACCTTCAAAGTACATTAGCAAATGAAGCCAGTGATAGAAAAATACAAATTCAATAATTAGCAGCACTTTCTGGGAATCTCACGAAACCGAACAAAAACATTAGTAAGCATACTTAAACTCGTCACGGCTTTGGCGACTTTGCCTCCGATTCAGAACAGCAGAAGAACTCACCATGTAAGACTGTCAGAGCTCGGAGTCTAACACAACAGTCGGCTCGGGGTCTAACACAACAGTCGGCTAGGGGCCTAACACAACAGTCGGCTCGGGGTCTAACACAACAGTCGGCTCGGGGTCTAACACAACAGTCGGCTCGGAGTCTAACACAACAGTCGGCTCGGGGTCTAACACAACAGTCGGCTCGGAGTCTAACACAACAGTCGGCTCGGGGTCTAACACAACAGTCGGCTCGGGGTCTAACACAACAGTCGGCTGGCTGCCTGGCGGATTTGAGGCTTTGGGTTTGAATCCTAGCTCTGCAGAGCAGATGCTGTGAAATGTTCAGCAAAAGAGACCACACTCATGTCCTTTGAGGAAGTAAAAGTTCAGACCATCGAAACTTTGTTTTAAAAAAAATAAAAAACCAAGGTAATGAAGAATAAGATGTTTTTATTGGGAAAGGCGATGGTTTTAAAAACAATACTTCGAATGCATCTGACAAAACTAGAAACAGAACATATCCAGTCCATGGTAAGTATGAGAAACAAAATAGCACAAAGCAGAAATCAGCAAAAAAGGAAAATATTAGTTGTCTATCTGCTGAAACAAAATAGCTGAGAAAAGCAAGTTAAGGAGGGAAGACTATTTTGACTCAGTTCTAAGGTACAATTCTTCCTGAAGAGGTGCTATGGCAACAGCACTTGAGGGGGCTGCTCACACTGGGCTTGCTATTGGGGAAAAGGTTGAGCGTTACTGCTCAGACATAATCCTGCTTCCAGTTTAGCCAGGTCCTCTGAATGTCCCCTGCCCCACCCACGGAATAGTGATGCCTACAGCTAAGGTGGCCCCACCTTAGTCAACCGAATGCAGACAAACATGGAAGTCATGCCCAAAGATTTTTCCTCTCTAGTGATTCTAGATCTTACCTGGTTGATGAACAATATTAATCACCCCAACCAACAACTGAGAAAATTCAAGTCAAAGTAAAAAAAGAAAAAGGTGTGTGTGTGTGTGCCTGTGTGTGTATGTATGTGTGTGTACATTTGTGTGAATCTGTGTGTGCCTCTTTGTGTGTGTCTGTGTGTGTCTGTGTATGTGTGTGCCTCTTGGTGTGTGTTTGTGTGTGTGTCTGTGTGTGTGCATGTGTGAGTCTCTGTGTGTGTGTGTCTGTATATGCATGTATGTGTGCATGTATGTGTATGTATGTGTGTGTGCCTATGTGTATATGTATGTGTGTATGCAAATGGAGTTCATGGAACAATTTCCAGAAGTCTCTTCTTTTCTTTCACCATGTGGGTTCAGGGGATCCATCTTTCTTTCTTTTTTTTTCCCATTTTTTATTAGGTATTTAGCTCATTTACATTTCCAATGCTATACCAAAAGTCCCCCATACCCACCCACCCCCACTCCCCTACCCACCCACTCCCCCTTTTTGGCCCTGGCGTTACCCTGTACTGGGGCATATAAAATTTGCGTGTCCAATGGGCCTCTCTTTCCAGTGATGGCCGACTAGGCCCTCTTTTGATACATATGCAGCTAGAGTCAAGAGCTCCGGGGTACTGGTTAGTTCATAATGTTGTTCCACCTATAGGGTTGCAGATCCCTTTAGCTCCTTGGGTTCTTTCTCTAGCTCCTCCATTGGGAGCCCTGTAGGATCCATCTTTCTAACCCCTCCCCTTTCTCAACTTTTAAACAGTGCCAGAACTTATTGATTATGTTCCACATCAATTTTTCAAAAAAGGAGAATGGCTTAATTAGTGTTCTATTCCTGTGTAGAGACACAATGACCAAGGTAACTTATAGAAGAAAATATTTAATTAGGGGTTTGCTTGAATCTTCAGATGGTTAGTTTGTTAGCATCATGGCAGGGAACTACAGGAAGAGGATGAGGGAAAGAAAGAAAGATAGAGAGAAAAAACAGACACATACACACACACAGGCATGCACAAACACACACAGAAAGAGAGAGACAGAGACAGAGAGAGAAACTGGTCTGGATTTAGAGTTTTAAAACCTCAAAACCCACCCTGAGTGACATACCTTCTCCAACAAGGCCACACCTCCTAATCCTTCCCAAAGAGTTCCAGTACTCGGGGACCAAGTATTCAAATGGCCTATCAGGGCCATTCTCATTCAAATCACCACAGAGGGCATAAAGATTTTTATCATGTATAGATCCTAGAGGGTATATACCCAGCTTTGTGGTCACATAGACCAGAAGAATCCTAGAGAGTGGAGAGGGAGAGAGAGAGAGAGAGAGAGAGAGGGAGAGAGAGAGAGAGAGAGAGAGAGAGAGAGAGAGAGAGAGAGAATGAGAGGGAGGGAAGGAGAGGTGGAAGGAGAGGGAGGAGAGGAGGGGGAGACAGAAACATGGGCAGGAGGCATACCCTCTTGCCTGGGAGTTTTACTGCTGTGTGTAGGCATGCAGGCATGAGCTATGTCCCATATCACATCTGCCCCGGTGTACCCTGAATATGATGCTTTCAATCTGTGAAGATAGACACCTGTTCTGACCCAGGCAACCCAGAATCTTCTCCTTATCTGTGTAACCAGTCGTATCTGTGGTCTGTCTGGCCAGAGGATTGTCCATACCAAGCTCTTTGTGCTTAGAGCAGGAGGTCTTGGAGGTCATTATTCTATTTGTCACAAACCCTGTTTTTGAAGATGATATGCCCATCTGCTTCCTTTTTGTTGAATTAGTTTGTATTTTGTCCTTTTATTTTAAATTTTTTATTTCTTTTTGTCCCAAGTATGTCTTTTGCATATTAGTCTTTAACATTATTATTCGTGTAATTAATTATTTTAGTTACTTACATTTTGAATGTTACTCCCCTTCCTGGTCCCTGCTCCATGAGTTCTTCACCCTCTCCCCTTTGGTTCTGAGAGGGTGCTCCTCCACTACTCTCATCTTACCCCACTAACATTCTCCTTCCCTGGAGCATCAAGTTTATACAGGGTTAGATGCATCCTTTCCCACTGAGGCCAGACAAGGCAGTTCTCTGCTACGTACGTAGCAGGAGCCATGGACCAGCCCATATATGCTCTTTGGTTGGCGGTTTAGTCCCTGGGAGCTCTGAGGCGTTTGATTAATTGATATTGTTGTTCTTCCGGCGTTGCAATCCCTCCAGGTTTTTCAGTCCTTCCTCTAACTCCCTGACTTCAGTCCAATGGTTGACTGTAAGCATCTGTATCTGTCTCAGTCAGTGATGGTAGAGCCTCTTAGAGGACAGCCATGCTAGGCTTCTGTCTGCAAGCACAGCATGGCATCAGTAAAAGTGTCAAGGTTTGGTGCCTGCGTATAGAATGAATCCCAAGTTAAGCCAGTCTCTGGATGGCCTTTCCTTCAGTTTCTGTTCCATTTTTGTCCCTGTATTTCCTTTAGACAGAAACAATTCTGGGTCAAAAAATTTTAAGATGGGTGGGCAGCCCTATCCCTCAACTAGGGGCCCTGTCTAACTATTGGAGGTGGTCTCTTTCTCCCCACTGTTGGGCATTTTGGCTAGTGTCATCCCCATTGGTTCCTGAGATCCTCTCACATTTCTGGTGCCTGAGGCTTTCTATAGGTTCCCTCTCCCCCCCCCCAGCCCCCCCGCCCCCCCCCCCCCGCCCCCCAGTTCCCAATGCTACATATTTCTATCATTTTCCTGGCTCTCTGTGCTTCTCTCCTATCTCTCCCCATATGTGATCCTGCCCCCTTCTTCCTCCCACCCAGATCTCTCCCTTTCTCTCCCTCCTTTCGAAAGTTCACTTAAAATACCTTTCTTTGAATAGATAAATGTAATAGTTTCTCAGATTTATTATTTTTTTAAAGTCATTGTATAGAAATGTCCTTTTCTCTCTAGACAAGTTTTCTCTATTATCATCTTCATTTTCTGAAGCTATTTTCTTCTCTTGGGATTCATGGAAAAGTTCAAGTAGAGAAAATTATAATCTGCAAAACTTTTATCATTTCTTTTTTTTTCCTTTAAAGACCAAGTATTGATTGTTCCCTGGAAATCTGACTCTCTTTCCAGACACAGGACTGTATTTATTTGGACACTGGATCTGTTTTCTTGACTTTATTATTTTCTAAATATTTCTAATTTATTCTTTGAGAATTTTTCATGTGTATGCAAAATATTTTGATTATATCTATTCTTCAACAACTCCCAGAACCCTCAAACATGCAGCATATCCCCCTTATATTCTGTATGACCTGTTCTGATTTTATAATATTCCATTGAGTTCAATTAGTGCTACCTATGTGCAAATGGGCATGGGGGTCATCCACTGACACATGTAGTGTTACCTGTGCACATGAGTGTGGGCCATCTACTGACACATGTAGTGCTACCTGTGAGTACATGGGTATGAGCCATCCACTGGAACATGTAGTGCTACCTATGTGCACATGGGTGTGCGGCCATCCACTGACACACATACTGCTATCCATGTGTACATTATGTGTGAGACAATTCAGTGAAAAATGGACAAACTGCCAGCAGCCATTCTTTCTCTTCCCACAATCAGAAACTGTAAATAGCTCCATAGGTAGGTATAGGGCTCCTACTATTTCTTCAATATGTTTGGATTATTGCTGTCTTGATCCTATACAGGTCTGGTACAGCTACTGTGAGTGTGAAGGTTTGAATGAAAATGGCCTCCCTAGACTCACATATTTGAATGCTTAGTCACTAGAGAGTGGGATTGTTTTTTAATAGTTAGGGGATGTGAACTTGTTGGAGAAGATATGTCACTGGGGGTGAGCTTTGGGGTCCCAAAAGCCCATGCCAAGCCCATTTTGTCTCTGTCTCTGTCTGTCTCTCTCTCCTACCTTCTGATCAGGATGTAAGACTCTCAACTACTTCCATGTGTGTCTGTCTCTCAACATTATGATCATGGAATTGCTCTATAAAACTGTCAGCAATGGCCCAATTAACTGCTTCCTTTTACAAGAATTGTCTTGGTCATGTTGACAGTTCCCACCAGCAGGACAGTAATTAAGACAGAAGATGGTATTAGGACCTGGAGTATTGCTGTGATGAGCCTGACCATGCTGGGTTTTGGACAAATATGGAGGAGGTTGGGATCTTAGAGCTGAGAAGTGGTTGAACACTTTAAATAGGACTTAGCTATCCCTGATAGTAGCAGCATAGAGGATGTGCTGAGGGCCATGTCAATAATGCAGGCCTTGTTCAAGGGGTATCAGAGGGGGAGTACAGTTACAGCTGGTGTTGGTGGGGTTTGTGGTGTTTTGACAAGGAATATTTCTGCTTTTTGCCCTTGTTCTAAAAATATGCCTGAGGCTAAATTGAAGAGTTTTAGATTAATGGCACTGGCAGAGGAGATTTCAAGACAGCCTAAAATTGAGTCTATTCCACGGTTATTAGTGGCCACTCTTACAATAGATCTGCAATGGAAAGGATCAAGCAGGGCAAAGAGAAATACAAAATAGACAGTTTGAGGATAAAAGACCATCTGGAAATCTAATGTTGGAGCCAAGTCCTGTGCTCAATGAGATAAAGTTTGAAGAAAGGCCTGGTTTAAAATGGAACAAAGGGAACAGGGCTCTCAGGGCAAGACTCCACTCAGCTAAGCTTCCAGCTTGTGCAAAGGAAGTAAAGGAAAGCTTAGGCAGCAGAGGGAACTATCAACAATGGAGAACGAACTGCAAGCAAGCCATCCATTACACGCTTTCTTTTATAAGTCACCTTGGTCACGGTGTCTCTTCACAGCGATAGAACGGTAACCAAGACAGTGAGTTCATGATACAACAGCCTTGGTGTATCCACACTACAGTGTTTCCCAGCATCCCTCCCTGTCTTCTGGATCTTAGTCATCTCTGTTTCTTCTCCACAGATGTCTCCCAAGCTTTGGGGAAAGAGGTGGATTCAAATTCCCCATTCGGGCTGAACAGTTGCCTACTGCACAACAAAGGTCCTCCCACCAGAGAAGAAAACTGCATGGATATATGGGCATGGCCATAAATATGTACAACACAATTTGACAACTTGATTCTTTTTTTTTTTGATTCTTTTTCTTTAGAAAAATAACAATACTAGGTATTTCCCATGTAGTAAATCCCATGCCCTCCTCTTCCATAGGCTTTTGACTAGGTATACAGTATCCATCATGAATTCCTTCCTATCAACCATGCCTTAAGTTGAATCATAACATGGATGGTTACCCATATTAACTTGACTTCAGTTTTGAAACCTTAGATCTAAAATTTACAAGAATGGTGAAAACCTTGTATCTATTGGAAAGACAGATAAAACATGAAAATACAAACATCACATATCAGAGAGAAATATAGAGAGCCATGGGCTAGTGCCTAAATAGAATTTAGGGTTATAACATTAGCTACGCTGACTGTTGAGAGTGCAGCTTTGGATAAGATGATTTGTTGCATCAAGAAATTTCTTCTCTAGGGCTAGAGAGATGGCTCAGTGGTTAAGAGCACTAACTGCTCTTCCAGAGGTCCTGAGTTCAATTCCCAGGCGACTCACAACCGTTTGTAACAGGATCCTATGGCCTCTCTTGGTGTGTCTGATGATAGCAACAATGTACTTACATCTGTAAAATAAATAAATAATAAATAAAAAAGAAATTTCTTCCCTGAAGGTTGGAGAGGTGATTGAATACTTAAAGGTGTTTACTTTGTGATCATGAGGACTGGTACTAGAGTCGGGACCCCAGCACCCACCCATATAGCAAGATGGGCATCACTCAGTAACCGAGGCTCTGAGTGGAGCAGAGGCCACGGGGTCTGTTTGGAACACAGACAAAATTGATTTCAATGTTGTACTGAAACTTGCTCTCATATTGCTTTATCTACTCTCATTGATGTTGTGTAGTGAAAAATTACAACTTTGTACACGAAATACCCATTGCAACCACCATATAATTGTTGGTTTGTATAGTTTCCTTGTAATTCCCACAGGATACAGAAGAACCCAAAGAGTTAAAATAAGAATAAATGTATGCTATAGCTTGTATTTATCTGTGTTTGTAAGTGAGTATTGATTGGCAAATTCTATTTCCACTTGAATCCAAATAATAGGCCTGATAGTTCTAAGCAATATGATAGATCATAATATTGTTTCTGCTTTTCCCCCATAGCATTTATGTGAATAATTCATTGATAAGCAGTGGATATACTATATCAAAAAACCATGCATTGACATCCTGCAAACATTTATTGATGCTCACACAGGGCACGGAGTCTTCAGACGCAAAGTCTCTCATCAGAGAACTAACCTTCAGGGAAGAAACCAACAAGTCAGGAAAGTCCAGGGTCATGTTCTAAGTGAATATTTAGAGGTAGATACAATGTATCATGGGAAAATACTTTACACTTCTAAAATATCAGGGAAGCCTTCCCAGAGAGAGTTCAGAGAGACGGGAAGGCAGTTAGAGAGAATTAAACAGGCAAGAAATTATTTTCTAAATGATCACCTTGGGTGCTGCGGAGCTTGCTCAGTGGGTAAAGTGGTTTCACTGTAGGCATGTGAACCACAGTTTGGAGCGTACAGAAATGTTGGGTGGGCACAGCTTGGAAGTCAGAAATAGGGGATTCTCAGAGTAAGAGATCTAGTAAGACTGGACATTTTTGAGAGCTCAGGATTTGATTGATAGAACTTGCATCATGATAAGGTGGAAGCATGATTAGGGATAACTCCTAACATCAACCCCGCACAAAGCATGCATGCACACATTTATGTATACACCGCAAACACACACAAAGCACTCGAAAGATACAATGCATACAAACCAAACATACATATACACAAAAGCTTGAATACATACATGCATGCACATACCACATAAACACACACCCACCCACACACACACACACACACCCAAAGAAGAGGAAGAAGAAGAAGAAGAAGAAGAAGAAGAAGAAGAAGAAGAAGAAGAAGAAGAAGAAGAAGAAGAAGAAGAAGGAAGAAGAAGGAGGAGGAGGAAGAGGAAGAGGAGGAGGAGGAGGAGGAGGAGGAGGAGGAAGAAGAAGAAGAAGAAGAAGAAGAAGAAGAAGAAGAAGAAGAAGAAGAAGAAGAAGAAGAAGAAGAAGAAGAGAATAAGAAGAAGAATAAGAATAGGGGGATAAAAAAACAAAACAAGACATCACTTTGTCTACGAATAGAAACTGATGCCTACAGAGGTCCGTGTAGGAAAGCGAGGTAGGGATCCTGGAAGGAGAATGTAGGAAGCTGTTAGCAGCAGGAAGGCATGCTGTCCCTGTGGCATGAGGAGCATGAACACAGAGGCAATGTGGGCAAGCCATTAGCTTGCTTAGATTACAGAAGCAACTGGATGTAGTGATCAGAGGTAAAGGGCAGGGGTGATGAAGAGCAAAGCCTGCAGGATATCTGTCTTGCAGGATGCAGTCTGTCCTGTGCAGGGCATGAAGAACACTGACTTCAGTGAGAGAGGCAACCAAGAGGGAGGAGCAAATGGAGACGTGACAGCAGTCATGGTGCATGGACTTTTATGGGATCAGAGCTGAACTACTGGTGGGTCCCACTAGCAGCTCTGCCCAGAGGCCTTCTCATTGTCCCCTTTCTTTGCATGTTAGAGGCAAGCACACACTTTCCCACGTGCCAGGCTGCCTGGCTAGGCCCTAGGAGTACCAAAGATGTAACGAGATATGTATGATTCCTTCCCTTGTGGGATTTAATTGGAAGGAAAAGCCTTCTCATTCCACCACTGTGACAAACAGACATCACGATGAAGCACATCAGGTGGACTGGCTCTATTAAATCCCAGGAAATTTGCTCATAGGCAGAGATCTAAGTCACACTGAGTTTTCAGGGAATCAAGGACTTTTCCTTCTTGTCCTTTTAGTAAACGAACTTCCAGGATGACAATACAAACGTAGATGAGGATATTAAAACATACGTTAGATGAAAAACCTGGGAGAGTGGGGTGTGGGACAGGTGCCACATGGTTGCTTCTGTGACAGGGTCAAAATACAACTCCAGGGAAGCTATGGACCTCACGGGAGAACCTTCTGAGGTTGATCTGCTAAGTGGTCATGTAGTCAAACTGACTTCTAAACATTTATGTTCATATCCATATGTTTGAGCTACTCTCAACTTGATTCAGAGAGACTTCTCATTTGTAGAGTAGTGGTTGATGCAGAGACTCATAACCAGTCAAAAATAAGTGACTGTAAGTGTTCAGACAGAGACAGGACATTTGCATCACCACCACCTGCTTCAGCCACAGATGGAGCATCTACACCATCACCACTGTCTGACTCAGGGATGCCACAGAGAAGAAGACAGAAGGAATGAAGAGGAAGAGTGATGAGAGGAAATACTGTCCCCTGGCCACAGCTTGACTTGTATACATGAACTCACTGCTGCTGCTTAGTGGAATGGTTGAGGCCATCCGTCAGAGCCACACTGAACATTAAAGCCTTGTGGAAGAGGGCAAGAAGTTATATACAGTTGTACCTTTATGCCTTCACATTGATTCCAGGACAAAAAAGAGAAAGCCTATCAAAAACACTTGCCCTGTCAAAAAACCCAACCCAAACAAAAGAACAACAACAGCAATAAACCTCAATGCTCCAAAGACAAGATGACACACTGAAGTTTATTCAGTCTTTAGAATATTTCAGAAAAGGCATGGAAATAAGGAACTTATTACTTTACTGTCTTTGTTTCTGTGAGGGACTTTGTTTGGTCTACATTCAATACAAACATATCGTGATTGCCTTTGCCAAGTACTTCATGGTATCACTGCTTCATCCAGCAGAAAACCTCTTATTTCTGTAGAACAACAAATGGCTGATAAACGTCGAACAACTGATAAAAACTTTTTCTAAAGAAGCAAATAAAATTATCCCTGAGTGAAAAACCTACCATGTACAGACTTCCTGCTCCTTTGCTTGTCTACCTGGCCCCCAAATGCATAAAGAGGCAGGGGAGACTTGGTGCTGAGGCAGCTTTCAGTAAGAATGCCTGCTCCTCTTGAATTCCCAGCACCTACTTTGGATGACTTACAACTGGCTGTAACTACAGCCCTAAGAATCAGACACCATCTACTGGCCTCTGTGGACATAGCACTCACCTGGTATACACACACACACACACACACACACACACACACACACACACACACTAAAAATAATAAAAAAGCATATTTACAAGAGAAACTAGTAGTAGACACAAATATATTGATGAAGTATTAGAAAAGAACAGCTAAAACAGTAGCAGAGACTCTAGAGCTTTATATGTGCACATTTTCAATCATCATAAACTGAAAAATTAGATGTCCAAGATACCTTTCCAGCAAAACTGACAATAAAAACACAAAATCGAAAGCACAGAGGAGCCAAAAGCTACCTGGAAAATTGATGTTGTAATAACCAGAAGCCTCCCACCCAAACCAGCAGAGTTGTGTCTCAGACAATGTTAAGGAACACAGAATCACCACCTTCCACAAATGAGAATCAGTGTGGCTTTCAGAGTGCCACGTGGCCACCTTAAGTCTCTGCTAGACTCACGAAGGGTAGAAACTATAGCTCCTGTTGAAGACTGCTTCAGTTTTCCCTGCAGCTGGCACATCTGCATCTGAAAGCCTGACACCATTCTGGACTTTTGCTTTCAGATGAGGGGGAAGGCCTGGTTCACACTGGGCTGGTTGGCTGCAGAGGTGATCAAAGCTGAGCCCACAACCAGGTTTCCTTCTGGTGCCTTCCTGACCTGCACATGGATGGCAGGAGATGGGAAGGCTTTGCTTATATGCAATAGGCTTCTTCTGCAGGCTGTGGTGGCTCAGCCTGCCTTCCCAAACACAAGGCAGCAGGCAGGTCCTGGCTCTGGTTAATTCACATGTGGATCAATACAGACAATTCTCAAGGCACTACTTTATGCGACTTGCTTTGGCCACAAAAGATGTTCTCCATTGTCTGAATCAGGCAGTTTTCTTATTATAGGATTGTCTTGGACCCGATTCATCTGATATAGCAGAGAATGTGTGTTATTACTAACCATTAAGATGCGTTTGAAGTTATAAACATTTACTCATCAAATCCTTTTGTATCACCAGTCCTAGACCAGAGAAGAGTTCAAGAGGCCAGGGAGAAATGGATGGAAGACTTGGGAGAGGCCCTTTCCCCTCTGATATTTACATCTTAATGGAAGAAAAGTGAGCATAGCAACCAATAATACAACTTCAGACGATGCTTAAGGTAAAAAATAAAAAAACCCAAACCCCAAACCAAACAGACACAGGAAAAGTAGGGTGGATCAATGACACAAGCCTTGGAAGCAATGTAAGCAATGCTGTGTGAGACTGCACGTGTGTGTGTGTGTGTGTGTGTGTGTGCATGTGCTATGCATGCATATGTGTGTGCTGTGCATGTGTGTGTGTTCCTGTGTGTTGTGTATGTATATGAATGTGTGATGTGTATGTGTGTGTTTTCTGTGTATGTGAGTGTTGTTTGTGTGTATGTGAGTGCTGTGTATGTGTGTGCATGTGCTATGTATGTGTGTCTGTATGTGCCTGTGTGCTGTGTATGTATATGAATGTGTGTGCTGTGTATGTGTGTCTGTGTGCTGTGTATGTGTGTGTGTGTGTGTATGTGTATGACTGTTTGTGTCTCTGTGTATGACTGTGTGTCTGTCTGTGATGTGTGTTTGTGGGGGGTTGTATAACTGCTCTATCACTGACACACGTCTCCAGGCCCTATGTTGTGTCTTAACACTAATGTGCTTCTAAAACAATTCATTATTTCTCAAAAACTATTGAAAAGAAGACAGGGCTCTAATATTCATTCATAGTTTTAAGATTTAAATATTTTACTTTTGAAAATTTTATGCATAGGTTCTATTTCTCTATCATCTCTCTCCCTCCCTTTTTCTGCTTGGACTTCTCAATTAGCATCCTCCAATTACCTTCAGTTCATGACCTCTTCTTCTATATATACTGTTGTGTACCCACACCCACACCCTTCATCCCTCACCTACTGAGCCCATTTAGTATTGTTAGGTATATGTGAATAGGGCTCACCACTTGGAATTGGACAATCTACCTGCAAAGTCCTTTTACTTGGATTCATTAAAGTTAGATGAGGAGCAAAGATGAAGTTAGTCAAAATCCTACCATGGACAGGAGGGGTCTCTGAAGGCGGATGGGCAGTCTATGACTGCAGTGAGTGGGGGAGTGGCTTGCTTTAGGGGGTGTGGCCACTGATAGGTTACTCATGCCTCATTGGACAGCCACCCGGTGCATATGCGCATCATGAATTGGTCTCAGATGCTTATTAATAACGAAAGCAAAACTAAGAAGAGGAGATGCAGTTGTCAGGCAGGGCGGGGGGTGGGCAGGGAGGGAGGGACTTGGGGGAACTAAGGGGAGTCCGAGGAAAATAGTGGTGAACAGATCAAATCACATTCTGTTGATGTATAAAACTGTCTAAGAACCTAGGAATGTTCCTGTCCAAAGGAAAAACAGGGACCAAAACAGAACAAAGACTGAAGGAAAGGCCATTCAGAGACCACTCCACCTAGAGATCCATCCCATCTGCAGACACCACCCCGGACACTATTGCTAATGCCACAAAGCACTTGCCAATAGGAACCTGGTATGGCTGTTCCCTGAGAGGTTCTACCAGCCCCTGACCAACACAGATACAGGTACTCACAGCCAACTATTGAACTGAGCCCAGGGACCCCAATGGAAGAGCTAGGGGAAGGGCTGAAGGAGCTAAAGGGGATTGCAACTCCATAGGAAAAACAACAATATCAACTAACTGGACCACCCAGAGCTCCGAGGGACTAAACCACCAACCAAAGAGTACACATGGAGGGACCCATAGCTCCAGAAACATATGTAGCAGAGGATGACCTTATCTGACATCAATGGGAGGGGAGGGAGGCTTGATGCCACAGTTTAGGGGGATGCTAGAACGGTGAGGTGGGAGTGGGTGAGTGGGTGGAGGAGCAACCTCATAGAGGCAAAGGGGAGGGTGGAGAGGGAGATATGATGAGGGGTTATTTGAAATGTAAATGAATAAAATTATATATATATATATATATATATATATATATATATATATATATATATATCATATGTAATAGGAATAAACAAGGACGTCATCATGAAACAATTACTACAAGATTACAAGATTGATAAGATGGCTGGGAAAACCTCAGTACCCCACAGCACACTTAGCTAATGGTTTTAGATGAATGCATGTTTTATCCACATAACAAGCCATTGTATTAATATGATTTTCTCTAATGGAAGTCTTTTGTCTCAGCGATACATATCAAAAGTCTTTGGAACCTAAAAGTAAATTTTTAAAATTGCTTTAAACATCATCGTCAAGGTCAAGTTGCTTTTCTGTAAAGTCCTGAAATTCACTTCATGGGTGCAAAGGCAGAGGTTTCACTTACAGTTATGGAGTTATCCAATATCCATACATTGCTGTATTTCCCTTACTATTGGCGATATTAGTTAGGCTGTTAGTCTTCTCATACAACCACACCAACATCCCTCCAGCGTTCCAAGATCTCTTACACAACTCTGAGAGGAGATCAACGGTTCCAACGTCAGCTCCATTTTCAGCGTTAGCTGACATGAGGGCTTTAACGCCGTCCTTCTCCAGAGGTCTGATCGTATTCTGAGTGCAGCAGAGAGAGAGACTGGAAATCAATATGATACAATTCATATGTCTAAAGCATACAAGCTGCTGTCTGTTTAATGGTGACTTATGGTCTACAAGTGAAGGCAAGGAGGCCTGGAGAGAGAGGGGCAGGGTGGCGAAGAGGAGGAGTCAGAGGTTCAGTGATGGGGAGACATCAGACTTGGAATACACAATGACACTGGAGCCAGTGTGGCTTCATGGAGGATTGGATGGGGATGTGACAACTGGTTTAAGGCTGGAAACAAAAATGACTCCTATGCTTGGGTTTTGAACAATTGAGTGGATGCCAACCAAGGAAATTGAGGAAATTCTGTAGGTATGGAAAAAAATTAAAAATTATTCTCTTTAGGCACATCAACATCAAGATAATATGTATCATTCCTGTGTTTTCAGTAACTAAGGAAGGCTTCTTAGAGGTGTGCATTCACAAAGTGAGATTTTCCTAGGGTCAGGATGCAGATAGAGAAGAGGGCTGAAGATTTAACCCTGCGTCCTTTCAGCAGTGAAAGAGCCTCTGAAGGACCCAACGTTTGGAACGACAAAGTCAGTGATGCCAAGAGCATTGCTAAGAAGAGAGAAGAAGAGTGGGAGCTTGGAGGACTGCAGAGGGCACGGGCCCCACGTTTGCTAATGAAGCCTGTGTGTTGCTGGGACAAAAGAGCCAACAGTCGGGTGTGTCCTTTAATCTGTATGCACAGTGCAGGTGGCTTGTGTGTTCTGCTCCCGGTAGCCTCTCAGGTTCTCTTTAGACATTTCTGTCATGTTGACAAGACAGGAAAGTGTACATGGTCACTTCAGAAGATAAAGTTCTACTTGGAAAGGACATAATGCTTCTCCTTCATTGGCCAAAGACAGCCATGACGTCAGTGGTGTTGGAGAGAAAGCCCTGGCAATGGTAGTATTGTGCACAAGGAATCTGTCACTCCATTCTTTAAAGAATGGAGACAAAAATGACTGCTGAGTTTAGGGCTTGACTTATTGAGTGGATGCTGTTGCCAACCAATGAAATGGAGAACATACTAGGTATGGGGGGGAAAATTAGAAAATATGCTTTTCAGAATAATTTAGGGTGCGAATGAGGAAAGAGTGGTGGCACTCTTCAGCCTTGAGTTGTACACAGCAACAGATAAGACTCTCAGAGAAGCATTTACAATTTAGTTGATTCATTGGCCTTCCAACTTACCAATGGTGGGCAGTGTTCTTCATGTCATTTGCCAGTGTGCTTTCTCCCATGACACAGCTCAGATGTTTATCTCAGGCACACAGGTGTGAAATCCCAGTCTACCATCCTGTGCACTACCCAGTGCTTCTTTGTTTGCCTCTAAATTTTTCTTTACTGTGATATAATTAATTTAAAGAAATGTGGCACATGGAGATACTATAGAAATTACTAGTAGACAATTGATAGAATTCTCTTTAACAATGGGCATACACTAGAGATGTCAAGGATTCTAATATGCTATATATACATTTGCTATAAACCACATAAGGTAACATTTTCTGAACATGGCCCAGAAAAGGGCCTTCCTTACATTTGCTTGGGAATTTCCTAGGACTCAATCATTTGGTGGAGAGAATGTCATGGTTGGAATTGTTGACAATGTCACAGATGACTAAATACCAGAAAGGGCAAAAGAGAGTGCAGAGGGTGCAGGCAGAGGAGTCACAGTTGTGCGGTTTCCAGAGGTCAGAGGAAGACTGTGTGGCACTCGGGTATAGAACAACTGATGTCACCAACTGGGCACACTTTCTCAACACTGGGCTTCAGTATCTCTGATGCCTCCCAGGGGTGTTCGGAAGATGAATGAGAAAATGTGAATAATTTGTTTACTCCCATTCCCTGAAAAGATAGCACACATTATGCAGCCACATCATATGCCTACTACTTCCACAGAGATGAAACCAAAGGGGGAGTGTGCTGATCTACTGACAGGGTAATATGGGATATCTAGCCTTCCACATCTGGGGATGAGGAAGAAAATGTTACAGCCCAATGTTCCCTAACAAACATCAGCAGCCCCAATCGTAAACCCTAGACGGTGGCGGCGATGCACGCGAGTGAGCACTTTCGGCTGCCTCTAACCTGTTTGTGTTGGAAGGAAATTCCCTCCACCAAAAGATTGAGTCCTAGGAAACCCCCAAGAAAATGTAAGGGAGACCCATGACTTTGGTGCTTTTCCGGGCATGCTCAGAAAGTGTTACCATATGTGGTTTATAACAAATGTATATATAGCATATTAGAACCCTCAGTGTCTCTGGTGTATGCCCATTGGTGAGAACGGGTAATTCCCATAAATAAACTCAAATTAGAGTCCACTTTTAATAGTCTCCAACCTAAATCCAAAGGAATGTAAACACTTAATATTTTCACCATCCTTAGAAACATACCAAGGCTGAAAGTGAAAACAGAACACGCAGTTAGAAGGAATGTTATAGCACAATGTTCTCTAACAAGCATCAGCAGTCCCAATAGTAAACCCCGGACGGCGGCGGCGCTGCATGTGAGCGCTTTCGGCTGCCTCTAACTGCCTCTAGCCTGTTCGTGTTGGACGCTTTTACTGTTTTCTGGCCACACAAAGTTAAGGGTCATCGGGGATAATTCATGCTGGGTACATTAACAGGCTAGGTTTTAAAGTGAAAATAATGAAACTGAGTATAATCCAGGACCCATACTAGAAGACAGCCAGACTAACCTGGAGTCCACGGCTCCGGGAAACGGTCTTTAGGAGGCCTTGGACATACGGGGAAGTCCCGTTTCTTTAAGCACGTGATTCTTCAGAGCTCACAAGAGTTGGTCAGGAGGAGAGGAGCAGCAACTTGAAAAGCCAGAATTCTGCCAAGGTACTGTGCAAATTACAAGGCAATTGATGGGTTCTTCTGATGCTTTAGCAGTCAGTTTGATCACCAAAGATGTTGACTCCCTGTGTTAACTACCCACCTTGCATGGCTCGGGAGTGCTAAATACTGGAACAGGCAAAGCAAAAAAGAAAAACAGTGTATGCATCATGCATGTGTGTACAGATCAGGAGTTAATCTCAGCTGTAGTTCCTTGAGAGCTCTCCCTATTGATTTTTGGAGGACAATGTTTCTCACTGCAACCTTAGGCTCCCTGATTAGGTGGCACTGGCCAGCTCAAGAGCCACAGAGATCTGCCATCAGCTGCTTCCCAGCCCTGGGAGCCTGATTGACTAGACATGTCTCCAGGATCTCAACAGTAAATGAAAACTCACTACAAAACTCATAAAGACACTGGCAGAGAATGGCTCATTTTCTGATATCAGAAGTTTTATGGAGTTTCAAAGTTGCTGTCCAAGTTCTTAGCATGTTCGGAAGCATGGCTGAGGTGAGATAAAGACAGTCATCAGGGAAGTCTAAAATGGGGCATCGTGTCAAGGTTATGCTGATTTTAGCAGAAGTCACTAAAAGGCATCAAATTTTGTCACATCCTCCTCCAGAAAAGTCTTACTAGGTCAACTGACATTTTTTCTTTATTTTTAAGAGGTTTATTTATTTTATTATATCTGTCTGTCTGTCTGTCTGTCTGTCTGTCTGTCTGTCTGTCTGTCTGTCTACCTAACTACCTACCTATCATCTATCTGTTTGAATGTTTTGCCTGCAAGTAGTACCACACAGTAATCTTCAAGGTTAGACGAGACTGTTGAATCACTTGGAACTGGAGTTACAGATGGTTGTAAGCCACCATATAGGTACTGGGACCTGAACCTGGGTCTTTTTCAAGATTGAGCAAGTGCTTTTACACACTTAGCCATCTCTCTAGGCCCAGGTCAGTTGTTCTTTCTTTGTTTCTTTTTTTTTTTTTTAAGATTTATTTATTTATTTTTATATGTAAGTACACTGTAGCTGTCTTCAGACACACCAGAAGAGGGCATCAGATCTCATTACGGATGGTTGTGAGCCACCATGTGGATGCTGGGATTTGAACTCAGGACCTTTGCAAGAGCAGTCAGTGCTCTTAACCGCTGAGCCATCTCACCAGCCCTCATTTGTTCTTATTGTATGACTATTGTGTTCAAATCCCTTCTATTGTCTTACCCTCTGTCCCAGTCCTGTTAGTCAGAAAGGATTTTGTTTCTATTTCATATGTGACACAAATTCCTGCTTCGCAGGATCTATGCAATGGTCCAGAACTTTTGAGCAAAGCAAGTCCCTATAGGATAATCTACTAAATAGGGATGAGTTGACTGCACCAGCCCTGAATAGCTGGGCCGTTGTTGTCTATGTCACAGGTCTTGAGACAGTCTTAGAGGTCATCTCCAGTAGGAGTCAGGGTACTCTCTCTTCAGTGGTACGTGAAGGCCTTCACAGAGACCCGTGCATCATGAACGGGCTGCAGATGCAGAGAATCTGAAGAGATGCAGCACAGTAAGGAGTGGCTCAGATGCTTGGGCTTGCGCAGCCCCTTCGTCTACCGCGAGATTAGGACACCGACAGGGAAGATGGTCAGAGAAGCCTTGGGAGGGTGATCACGCTGCTCTTCTCAGAAGCGAGTCTGACAGTCGTCCTGTGGAGCACACGCACATTTAGTGACAGGAGGAGGGCAAGTCACAGAGCCATGGTGAAGTTTGAGCTCTTGACTCCATCTTCATGGGTTTCATAGGTTAGATCTGTCCTTTTCAATGCCAGTGCCAGGTGACTTATTACCTCACGTGTAAGACGAGAACAAGGATAGACCCGACATCACAATGTCAAGTGTGCTTGCAGTTAATAACAGATACTGTATTGATAGGAGATAAAATTAAGTCATGCATCGGATACTTCTGGACAACTAAGTTGTGATTTTGTCACAGATAGGCATGGGACCTTGCATGCTTTGATTCCCCGTGGCCTGTCTTGGTTATGGACACACGGTGGTAGTACCTCTCATTACAATGGTCCTTAAAATAGTTTCCTTCCACTGCGTTTTAATAAATGTGGTTTTAAAACTTGTCCCATCTCTCTACTAAGCAGAAAGAAATTATTTCTTTCTTAAGAAAACAGAAATGTGCAGGATTAAATGAGTTGTCCAAGGTGATCCCACTAGTAAAGAACAGAGCCAGGCTCAGCAGCACGGCAGTTGCTATTCTCAAGTCAGTGGCTCCCTTGCTCATGTTTCTCAGGTAACACTGATCCTCTTCAGCAGGATCAGTATGCATGGCCCACTTCATCTATGGGACACTAGGCACGGAGAATATAAGGTGTCTGGGAAGTTTCTCCCCATGGGTTCAGGAGACAGAATACAGAGACACTGGCTTTCTACAATGTCACAGACTCAGCTCTGCCTGCTGGACTCAGCCTGCTTCAGGCAAGGAGCCTTTGGTACCCTGCTGCCTGCAAACTACTGGCCACACAGAGACTTGTCAGGGATATCAGGGGTCTCTGCATGCATATGTTGTTGGAGACATTGCACAAAATCGCAAAGAGAAGGATGGTCAGTGGCACCTTGGGACCTACTACTCTGTGCTTCCAAGAAGGGTGAGGTTTTTGTGTCCCAAGATGTTTGTGGTACCCAGGGAGCAAGATGCAGATGGGATGCAGCTCCCTGGAGGAACATGTTCGTAGCCCTCCTGATTGTCTCTATTGATAGGTAGGGAGAACATTCTATGAAATGACAAAGCAAATACTGAATCCTTGGCAACTGTCCCACTGTGTCTGAGAACTGACCGTTTGTTACATCACAGTGTCTTTTTGGTTTGAGACATTCCGTTTTTAAAAATCTCGAATCATAGCTGGGTATGATGGTCCATACCTGCAACCTCAGAACTCCAGGGACAGAGGAAGGAGGACCAATAACCCGTATCCGCCGCTGACACAGAGCAGAGCAAGGAAGGGCTGGGCCATGTGAGACTCTGTCTCTGTGTGTATTTACATAGTATAATGGAAGGGCTACGAAACTACCTTTGTCACAGACTTACCCAGCTTTGCCTGTGGGGCATTTGACACCCTGCCTTCAAAGATCTCTGTTACGATTCTATGTCTCAGGCCATAGCTACCTATGTCAACTCCCTTGGAGAAGAGAGCCATCCATTTCGGTTAAGCCAACTTTTATGCATATGTCTATTTGCCATATTCTAAACAGTCATTCACCATGCACAGTGGTGATTGATAGTGAAGCAGCCAGCAGTGTGTCAGCTTTTCAACCTGAAGTAAGAGGCATTTGAAGCTTTTGTGCATCGGGAAGTTAGTGGTCAGTCATCCCAATAGGCCAGAGCTTTTCAGATGGTTATGTAACCTAAGGAGCTAAAGGTGACAGATGCTACCCAGATGATCTCAATGATGACCAATTTCTATGTCTTTTTGGTCTACAAATTGTAGAAACAGTGATGCATGCTTTTTCCACTTGACATTTGTGAAAAGGTAAAAATGTGCTTACTTTTGATAGCACTCAGATTGAACTCAGATTTAATGCTGATCACTCAGATCGAACTTGAGTCGGTCAAACCTGATTCCTTAACTCCAGCCCAGGTCTAACCTCCTGGCTGTGCAACCTGATCCCAAAGCGCTATGATTAAAGTGGTTCTTTGCTTGATTTAATGTTCTGACACTGTTGTCTGGCAATTCTTCATGATGTCATCTTTGAATGTAGGTTTGTAAGTTAAATATGATGGGATGGTGGGACATGAGTAGAGAGAGCGGGTATATTCAGCGTGTATATCTAGCCCCGTTCTCAAGTAACATTAATTGTGCCCAGTGAACAAAGAATTCTGATACCACAGTGCTTTAGAGTTAAAGGGAACAGAGAGGTTCCTAGGTAAATATGTGACTTAAGAAGGTACACAGACAGTCTGCACAAGCTATGCTTCCTGTGTAATCCGGTGCTTCCTTTGAATAAAGAAAGAAGCTAATGCCATCCTAAGAGCCAGGATTCACACTGTAGCATGTCCTGTGAGCTCCCTGACTGGCCAGGCCATTGACTTACAGAAACAATGGTGTCACAGAAGAAAGGGAAGGGTGGAGCAACCCATAGCTGTTGTTGCTTTCAGGCTCTACTTACTCATCTATAAGTCCAAGATGGCTTTAGTGGGGGATGCGAATATGGAAAAATGAAAAAAAAATTCAGCATTAATTTTGCATAGTTTCCCCTTTATACATGGGTGGGCTTTGGGGAAAGACTTGCAATTATTGGAACAGGGCAGCCGTTCGTTAAATGATTGACTGACAGACAACACAAGGGTCTGAGTTAGAGCCCCAGGTGAGGTGCATGCTTGCAGCACCAGAGTTGGGGATGTAGAGACAGGTGGATCCCTGGAGCTCTCCGGAATGGCAATGTATCTAGCCTAACCAGTGAGATTAGACCCAGGAGAGACTCTGTGTCAAAGGAGGTACACAGCCCTTCTGAGATCGACATCTGAGGACAGGCCTCCCTGTGCATGTGTACATGTATCCATACATTTATGTGCATCTGAACACATACGGATGCAACACACACACACACACACACACACACACACACACACACACACTGAACAAAAGAAACATTACTTGTATCATTTTGAGAATATTTCCTATAGGTTAAACAAATGGTCTCATATTTACATTTAAAGACAGCGTAGCACAGTAGAAAGCTGGGTAGTAAATTGAACGTTAATAATTTAGAATGCTAATTTTGCTTTATGTTAGAATGGCATATGATGAACTAAAATGGGGGGGGGGAGGGGAGAAGCACATGATGAGAGGTGCCAAGAAAGACTGTGAAGAAAGGAAGCTTTGCATTTAATTCTATGAAGATACTCTTCTGAATTTTAACCTATGAGCTTACATTTTCATTTTGCAGTTACTTTGCTGACCCTGCTCAAGGCCTAAGTAAGTGCCCAAGTCCATGGTCCAAAAGATACCATGTGTAGTCCAGGTTCAATGTCAGAAAAAAACACTGTCCAGAGCTCAGCTCCTTTGAAGGGAAAGTGGCTGAAAGCCCAGGGTGTCCAACATCACAGGCCCGTGATCCCCTGGAGATGCTCTTTCATCGTAATTGCTCTGGGAGGTTGGTTTCCAGGAGCACACTCTTGCCGTGCTCCCTTTTACCTCCACACACTCTCACGCCCACTGCCGTCCTCCCTCGTGAGAGTCACGGGGACAGAACTGCAGAAGCTACAGAAAACCAGGCTTGAAAGCAAGTCCAAGGGAACAGAGCATCAGTGTAGCCCTTTTCAAATGAATACATAATACAGTGACAAATAGGAATCTGCTTCTTCAAAGAATAATGCTTTGGAGATTTGGTGACCCGGTGGCCCTTAGTTAAAAATAAAGATTGAAAAGCCAGGTACAGAAGCTGGGAGAACTTCTGAGACCACAGCCATGGGTCTGCTCTGACATGGGAGAAAGGGTGTGTGGGGGGGTCAGCAGTGGCCAGAAATAAACCATCTTTGGAAATGGGCTTATGTCCATGAGCCAGTGTTCTCTGAGCATAGATTACTCAAATGGAGCACACACTGTGCCTTAAATAATCATCACGTAGGCACAGACTGTGACTTCAATTATCAGTCTGGATTCAGTTAAACTCATAATCTGGATCAGAGCAGGATTTGCAATTTGAAAGGATGTCTTTTAAAAAATCCAATTTAGTGAGATACCATTCAGAAGCGATGAGGGAGGGAGGAGCAATAAACAGCTTAACAATTATAATTAACAATCATATGCCAGTATAAAAAGCAGAAAATGGGGTAGACTCTTGAGGACTGTAGGAGAAGTCAGAGAAAGCAATAAATAGCTACTGCAATTAAATTGCTTGTGTTTTTATTCCACACGTGAACGTCCAGGCAAACCATGTCGAGATTGAACAGGATGCTATCTCTCCTTGTTGAGTTAAACCAGTTCTTCTTTTAATTGCTCACCTCTGCTCATCCACACCCAACAGAGATGGACACCTCATGTGATAGACTGCCGGTGTATTGTTCATAAACTCCAGGCTAGTTGAAAACTATTTTGGGTTTCTTACTCAAGTCAGATTTCAACTTTGATTTTTTTCAAAGGTTAATAGGTTGGTACAGTGGTCTGTTATGTCAACAGAGCCCTGGGAAAAAATTAATCACGAAAGCTATACAAAAGGTCAAAAGGAAGAAATTGAAAAATCCCCCAACAAAGAAACTACAGACCAGGTTCTGTGTGTCCCTAAACCCATTTTTATCCAAATGTAAGATGCCAGGCAAAGATGGTTAGAGGTGATGGTAAGACCCGGCTGTGGTCACTGATGGAGAAGACTGACAGAATTTCAGTAGGACATAGAAGCACATTTCAACTGCCTACTGTGATGCTGTGCTCTCAATGCAATAGAAATGGAGAAGGGATCTGTCAGTGTTATTTCAATGTTAGGTGAAGCTCATGTGGTAGGTATTGGCTGCTGTAGAAAGTGCAAACACTGGCTACTCTACAGGGGAGAATCTTAAGAACTGCGCATCACACAGAGCACAGTGTATCTGGTGGTCTGCTCCTATAGCAACAGGACAGGTAGAGTTAGGGAAGCTGGGATGGGTAGGGCTCTGCGCCATCCTGGGCTGTGTCAGTAATGAAATTTGTGGCTCACAAACTTCACACATTACTCTATGTGTATCTTGGCAATGGAAGGAATAGGGAGCCAGGTCAACACTGGAGAAGGTCTGGGTGTGTAGAGTGTTCTAGAGGCAAAAAGAAGACTGAGATATGCTAGTGTTGGTCAAGCTTCCAATGTAGAAGACAGATTTAGCATTGGCTATTGAATCTGTTCCTCTTCCATTTAAACTAGGCGATGGTTTAAGTAATCCAGATCATTCATGCTAATGCGAGTGCTACCGCTTCAAACATCCAAAAAAGGAAATAAGTAGAAAAAAATTTAAGTAGAACACCAGAAGATAAGAAACTGAATAGATGACTAAAACACAACATATAATTTGTATGACTCAAAATATAAGTAGTGGAAGTATATACATAAAACTGTAAGTATGGAAGAGTCACCTTCAGAATGACAGAAGATTTTAAGTCCCCTTTTTTTTTTTTTTTAATTATTTCCTAGGACATTGTTGTTCCTTAGTGGAAACTTGCTGACACAACATTTGAGTTTATAACATGCTCAGCACACACTCTAGTGTACAATGAGTTGCTAAACACAGTTGAGGCGGCTTTGCTAAACACAGTTGAGGAGGCTTTGTTACCCATCTCCACTTTATCATTTCCAGGGGCTCTTTGAAGCCACACTGATGGTCTTGCTGTCTCTGTGAATTCAGGAATAATGCTGGTTTTACTGATACTCTGGATCGTACCAGGATATAGTCAAGCTGTTGGTTGGGACTGGGTTCCTGTCAGTGTGGGAGGATCTGCCTCTTAGTGTTCTATGTGTTGTAGAAGGATTCATGGCAGTTTAGCTCTTAGTGCCAGGATGAGGTGAGAAAGAATCAGTCTTCAAGTTCTCTGTGTACCTTTAGAACTTGTCTCTCATAAGAGGAAAACATTTTTCGATTTTAAGCTTTCATGTTTTTGCATAAATTAGTATTGTATAAATCTGCCATCTATCTATCTATCTATCTATCTATCTATCTATCTATCTATCTATCTATCATCTATCTATCCATCCTTCCATCTATCTACCAATATATTTCAAAATAATCATCTTTTAAAAAGTACTGGAGGCTATCCAAAATGCATACATTCATCCATGGATTGACCCAAGACTCCAAGTTCCTCCCTTCTCTTCCTCTTGATTTCCCAAGCTGGTCTATTTAACATTACACCTGTATATCCTCTCCTCAGGTTGATGTGGACATCTGTCTATCTATCTATCTATCTATCTATCTATCTATCTATCTATCTATCTATCTATCTATCATCTATCTACCTGAGACAGGGAATGCTTATATAGCCCTGCCTGTCCTACAACACAGTATATCAACCAGACTGGCCTGAAATACAGAGATCCACCTGCCTTTGCCACCTGGTTGCTAAGATTAAGGTGTGTGCTACTACACTTGGCTCTGAGATTTCTCTTAAAAATTACCTCCACTTTTGTAAAGTTTCCTCAAGACCCATCTCCAATGCATGCTGGGTTCTACTTGTACATGTAACATTTTAGTAATTTTTTTTCCCATAAAAATTGTTAGTCTTCCCATCTGTTTTTGGTCTATTTCAAAGTAATCATCTTTTAAAAAGCCCTGGAGGCTGCCCAAGATGCACATATTGGTCCATGGATTGACTGGAGGCGCAAGTTCCTTCCTTCCTTCCTTTTGTCTTGATTTCCCAAGCTGGCCTATTTACTTACATATCACAGCTGTCTATCCTCTCCTCAGCTAGATGTGGACGCCCGTCTGTTCTGGTCATCATGTGACTGATTTTCCAACTTCTGTCCTTGCTCAAAAGCACAGCTTCCCTCACAGTCTGTGGATCTCCTACCATTGATCCTTACCCTCTCCTGACAGGCTGTGGTTTCAGCCTCAGGTGAGCCCTTTACTCTGTAAGTGCCCTAATGTTAGAGTAGGAGAAAAGCCAAAGGGATTCATTGATATGCAAATCTCCAGGCTCGATTCTGTGGGTCTGCAGACAGCCTTAAGAATTGGCTTTTGTTTCAAGCACCAAAGTGTTCTCTGATGCCTGCAATCCACAGTTATGCCCCAAGAGACAAAGTTGTAGCTATTTAACCTCCCTTTCTAATTCCAAACCTTCTTCAGTTTTCACAGGTTTCCTTCCTCAGCCTGCCTCACTCAGTCCCCACAGAAGAATTACTAGTTCTGCAGCCTCCATGCACCTACCGGGAAAGCTTATTGGAATCCCTGTACATCATCCACTTCCCGTGCCTCTTCTTTCAGGTCTTTCTTGGAATTAATTAATTTTTAATCATTGTATAATTATATACACTAGGCACACAGATATTGAGCACCTGGTTCAATGAGTACTAACAACTGTAAATTTTTTTTTTCTGAGTAATTCATACCATAATCAGGTCATTGGACATTTTATCAACATAGAAGGCTTTCTCTTGTCCCTTCTGGTCAACTTCTATCCTCTCCTGGAAGCAAGCTCTGTGCTCATTTTTAACTTTCTAGATCAGCAACCCTGCATCATGATAAAATTAAGATGGAAACATACCATTTTAGTTCCTTTGCTTCTGGCTTTTTATGCTCCACATGATGTTTTTAACATTTGTCAGTGTTTGGCATCAGCAGTCTTTAAAATGTCTATGTCTTTATGATCTGTAGTCCACTACATCATTTTTTTTTCAACTTGGCCTGTCAGTTGTGATAGCTGGTTGACTGATAACAAATATTAAGACTATGCCCACCTTCAAAAGTTCTGATTAATGGGTCCTGCAGGGAACGAAGTGTTTGATATTTTCCAAAGATTCCCACCTAGGTCTAATTTTGATATTTTGTGAGGGTAAAGCTTCTGGGTTGGGAGCAGGTAGCACAGCCACCTGTACTTACAGACCTCCCACTCTACTC
This sequence comes from Mus musculus, assembly GCF_000001635.26. NCBI lineage: Eukaryota > Metazoa > Chordata > Mammalia > Rodentia > Muridae > Mus > Mus musculus. The sequence continues at coordinate 120,032,722 of NC_000080.6, read as the reverse complement.
TCCTGTACGTACAGACCTTCCCACTCTACTCTCCTGTACTTACAGACCTCCCACTCTACTCTCCTGTACGTACAGACCTTCCCACTCTACTCTCCTGTACGTACAGACCTTCCCACTCTACTGTCCTGTACGTACAGACCTTCCCACTCTACTCTCCTGTACGTACAGACCTTCCCACTCTACTGTCCTGTACGTACAGACCTTCCCACTCTACTCTCCTGTACGTACAGACCTTCCCACTCTACTGTCCTGTACGTACAGACCTTCCCACTCTACTCTCCTGTACTTACAGACCTCCCACTCTACTCTCCTGTACGTACAGACCTTCCCACTCTACTCTCCTGTACGTACAGACCTTCCCACTCTACTGTCCTGTACGTACAGACCTTCCCACTCTACTCTCCTGTACGTACAGACCTTCCCACTCTACTCTCCTGTACTTACAGACCTCCCACTCTACTCTCCTGTCTCAAAGGCAGGGAGTCCTCCCTTCTGCCTCTTGTTCTGGATCATGGTTCATGGGTGTGAGCTTGTCTTGTTGTTTGAAGCAGTTCATATTTCACTCTCCCTGTGTGAGCTAGTGGAGGATGTTGTGGAGCCTGTAAAGGTTTGAAGCAGGTTTGAACACACACGTTTCTTCTTGATGTTTCCTACCCTGTATCTTTTATCTGGCTGGTTTCAGGCTTTCTGCCTCCACTGGCTTAAGTAGAATCATGATGAAGTTTCTTCTGTTTAGAGGAAAGAAAAAATTAGCTTTTTTTCCTTAGAAACATGTCAGTCACAAAGCAACATTTTTACTTATTTCATCTTTCCCAACAAACTGTAGTTTCCCATGTTACCCTTCAACTCACTTAAGAGACTGGCATTGGCTTATACCACATGAGTGAATGGTTTCAAGGTCACTAATGATTTCTTAATCTCCTGAATGAAACATGTTAGTTTAATTTTTCTTCCCTCCTGCCTTCCTCCATCCCTTCCACCCGTCATCCTTGCTGCTTCCTTTCCTCTTCCTCTTCTTTCTCTTCCTCCTCCTTCCCCTTCCACCTTTTCTTATCTTCTCATTCTTGAACCAAGGGCCTAGAACTTCCTAGGAAGTTGCCCTACTTTACTACTGAGGTAGCTCTCCATTACACAATTCAATTTTTATTGTGATAAGTTTCTTGTATTTAACAAAGTAATCGTTTTTAAAATTGCAATTATTAAGCCACATTAAGTTTCTCTGAATTCTTTCTGTATATTTTTCTTCGGCTGGTCATTTATTGGTGTAGGGAGGGGGAAGCTGTTTGATGTCAATCAAAAACAAATATCTGAAGAGTTTTGTGTTAAAGACAAAGAAAGAATAAGATTCTAAGTTCTAGTCATTTTCTAATAATGAAGGTTGATTTTTATTGTATGTTGTTGTAAAAATTTTCTCTTTGGGCAATGTCTACACTCTTTAGGTCTCAATAATAATAAAAAAAAAATCTAAAGTTTGATTTCAATGAAAGTTCCTGTTGGGGAACAAATGAGCTTATTAGATTTACTTACAGAGCACGGGCGGCCACAAAACAGACACCGGAAAGTCTGCGCCCAGCACTTATGATGGCTTCCTCACATCTGGGCACTGGAGCTTCACGGCCTTCAGTCTTCTCCAGCCTAGAGACCTGGAGGTCATGCGCAATTTAAGCAAAATCACATATGAATGACTGAGGGGAGTAGCTGGATACTCAGGTGTGAGTCCAGTGACTGTCTGCCCTCCTTCTACAAGGGAGCATCAGCAATCCAGAAAGCCCTCTGCGGCAGTCTTTTGCAAGCATGAACATCAGAACTCACAGAGAGGGAGGACAGAGCTGTGCACCTCAGGTTATACCTATTTAAGGCGCTGTGTAAAATCCATGGAAGAGACTATAAACGGCCTTTTCAATCTTCTTGACTGGGCAAGTCTCAAGTTCAGAAAACTATTTTTGTGTTTAAAATCTTAAACAGCCCAAGCTTAAATAAATGCTATATTTTATGGTGCAAAATTCAAGGAAATTTAATATTTGGAAGAGGTAAAAGGATTTCCAGGAAAACGTTATTTTATTAAATCTGAGGAAATCATAGGGCTCATGAGGAAGAGAGGGTGGGAAGGATCTTCTGAACAGAAAGTCTGGTGTGAGAAAAACCAAAGGGCTTTATTCCCTTGCTAACTTTCTCTTTCTGTGCTTGGGGAATGGGGTCTGCATGGTTCTGGCCTTAGGGCTATTAAGGAGCTGTGGCATCTCCCTTCATGATTACGAAGAACTGCTGCAGCTGGGTGATGTGTGCAGAAGTGTCCCTGTATAGAGGTCTTGAGAGGCCATGGCTACATTGCAGCTCTCCATATCTTTAGTGTTTATTCCTTTTTCTTTTCTCTTCCCTCTCTCCTTCTTTCAGGGATGGATCAACTAATAGAGTTCTTCCCCAGTAGATTCTAAGCTGTCTATATGAATCCCTTTTCTGTAATTAAGAACTATCCACAAAGACACATCAGTTTAGAAGTGTTTACATATACACAAACGAAGCTGACGAAGTCATAAGAAGTGATTCATCCTGCATAGCAACAGCATACTCACTTTCCTGGAAGACCAATCTTTAAGATTTTGTTAGAAGCTGACATCTAGGATCCGCTCAGTTTGGAATTGTCCTCAGAGAGTGTAGTGGTTTAAGTGATACAGCCCCCATAGATCTCAATATATCACAGTGGGTGGACTTGAGAATTGAAAACCCTCCAGCCATCCCCAGTATGTCTTTCCCTCCTGTTTGTGGTTCCTGAACGCCAGTTGTTGCAGCCTTCCTCCTGCCTCCTCTGATCTGCCTTTATAGACTCTAGCCTCTGAAATCATAAGCCCCAGATAAAGCCATCTTCTGGTACATTGCATTGGGCATATTGTTTCATCTCAGCAAACTAAAAGTGACTAATGTACATAATTTGTCCATCCGTTAGTTTCTTGGATGAATTCAAAGATGTCTGACCAGAGTACATTCTCTTTAAAGTAGCTCAACTGGTTTTCAACAAAATCTCAGGCCTTATGTTCAATGTCTCCATCCTCACCAGAGAACTAACTTGGAATCCATTACAAGGAGGAATTTATTCCCTGCTATGCTGAAAACACACACACACACACACACACACACACACACACCTTAATTTATTCAATCAGTACATTTTCTCATAGCATCCACCAGAAAGATATTAATAAATGACAATTATTTTCTCTAGACCATGAAGAATAATCTCCTGAGAGTATTTCTTCACCAGCACATCAAACACAGCAAAAGCTACCAAAAAAGCAAGAGCACAAATGGCCAGGCACAGTTGGAACAATGGAGATAGGTTTAAAGGTCATATAAAATTTGGGTACAAATGGACAGAGAGAGAAGCAGACTGGTCTATATGTAGACCCACCTTCTCTTTCTGTCTCCATAAAACTCAGAATAAAATCTAAGGCTATTTCTCCTGGTTTAGTCTCCCGTTCTTTCCATCCTGAGCCCAGATTGATAATTAATGACCCTTGAGAGAAGGCTACTTAACTTTGCCTTTTCTGCAGAGTTCGGGGAACAGAGGACACCAAGATGCCCTTGCTCTCTAATTAGAGAGGTTGGAGCCTATTGATCATCATGGAGATAAGCCTGTGACCTACTTCAAAGGAGCAATTTCAGCACATGGCAGGTGACACCTGGGCTTCTACGGGGCTGTGACTGTAAGTGCAGGAAGCTTGTGCCACTGGGGGTTCATTTTAAAGAAAAGAGTGCTCTCCAAATCAGAGCAAGAGACCAATCTTAAGTAGGAGCTGTCTTCTACCCTCACATAAATCCCTCACGTTGATCCTCCAATCGAAAGCTGCATATCTGGTCTAAAAGAGTGAACTTATTTTGCAAAGTGGTTTTTTTGTTTTGTTTTGTTTTTAAGATATAGAAATTATATTTTCTCTTTTAATTTGTACTGATTAATTCTTTGTCCTTGCAAAGCAATATGATGGTTTGGGAATTTTGAGTTACAGTAAGAAGTAATTTTTATAAACATTGAAAGTTTTTTTTTTAATATCCCTGACAATTCGTTTACAGCGATTGTCTTGTTGATGGAATCGGTTGTATTGGATTGGATTGCAGTGCTTTGTTGTTTGATGGAGCAATGGTTCCATTACGACGGCCCGGGTGCAACCAGAACGGCTGTATCATAAGAGCAGGGGCTCGGTGCATTGGCTTCAGATGAGCCTGCATATTGGACTGCTCTAATTTTCAATATCCTTTCTTAAGTGATATATAAACAGTGAGCTTTAATTTTTAAAATTATGATAAAATGCGTGTAACGTAAGATTTAATTTCAACTCTCTGAAAAAGATATTAAGTAAATCTGCCTTGCTGTGGCTACTGCCCCTCCTATTACCAGAGCTCTTTTATCTTGAAACGTCCAAACTCCATCCTTCTAATCCATTGAGAACCCCCTATCAGCCCCCCACCACCACCCCTTCTCCCAGCCACAGGAAACTGCCTCTTGACTCTTACTCTATGTGTGTGAACTCTACAGGATTTAGAACAGCACAACTACAATGTATCTTTCCTTTCTTAACTAGCTTATTTTCTTCCATGTTGTTATATGTCAGTTCTTTGGTTTTTAAGGACAACATATACACCATTGTCTACACAGCATGTACTGCTTATGCCTCATCTGCTGGTAGTCAGTTGGATGGCTTCAGCCTCTTGGCCATTGTCTATCTTGCTGCCGTGAACACAGGTGTACAAATATCTCTTCAAACCCCAGCTCTCATGGTGGATATGAAGGGTGTATAACCTGAAATGAAAGTACCAGGTCATAACTCTTCTTTGACCTGGGTTCATATATACTATAGACAAGGGGTAAAGAGAGCCAGGGGACCAGGAGGGGATAAAAGGGAGACCAAAAACCTAAGACTTAGAGATTTATCTGTGAGACGCTTGAGGAAGAGGAGGACTGCCTGTCACCCTGAACAAGATCACTAGGAAGTGTGGAATCTTTTGGGGACCATGGGGGAAGTTCTTATTCCATTCTCAACCATAACCACCCTCCAGGGTGCCCTCCAAAGCTTGGTGCTGCATGGTTCCGCATGGTGCTGCATGGTTCCGCATGGTGCTGCATGGTTCCGCATGGTGCTGCATGGTTCCGCACTTTAATTTGAATGTGGGAACTGTAGGAAGAAAATAGAAACATCTAGAAGGGTTAAGGAGAGGGCTTCCTTCTGAACTTAAGGATGAAAACTCCATGCCACACATTTTGGGGGGATTAAACTTTTTTTTTTTG